>NW_024039391.1:0-100000 GCF_016077235.1 Cyprinodon tularosa
ATAGTCCAGCCTTGAAGTAACAAATGCATGGACTAGTTTCTCAGCATCACCCCTGGACAGGAGATTGCTCATTTTTGCAATGTTCCTCAGATGAAAGAAGGAAATTCTAGAAACCTCTTTGATCTGGGATTTAAATGACAGGTCCTGATCAAAAACAACACCAAGATTTTTACTTTATTATCTGAAATCAGTTTAATCCCATCCAAATGAAGTGACTGACTAATCAGCTTCTTTTGGACTCTGGTCCAAAGACTATAACTTCTGTTTTGTCTGCATTCAGAAGCAGAAAGTAAATGACAATCCCCTCCTTTAACGACCGACCTTCCGAATCATAGACAGGTTTCAGATATTACAGGCTAACAATGGAACCAAACGACCCACTCATCGGTTTCCATTTGCATGTTTCCAAGCAATACAAGGCCTTGTCTCTATAAAGACTCAAACTCACTGCGGATCCAGACATTTGAATTGAGAAATCTTCCTGGAGGGGAAGCGAAATGTCTTCAAACCTTGGAAAACAAGTCCAGTGGATTGTTTTTTAAACTTTTACGGAATCATTTTATTTTGTTTCTCTTACTATAAGGGCAGTGCCTTTTATGGCAACAGACCTCAGACACCCAGTCTCCCAGTGTATATTGTCTGTGTGTTTTGGCTTTTCTTGGATGGGCCGTACCAAAACTGAAATTTCAACCTACTGTAGTGCCACTTGATGCTGGGTGACAAAAAATAAAGAAATCTCAAATCTTGAATAAGTTAGGGATTCTCATAATACGATTTGTTAAAGCAACTTCATGAGTTAAAAGGAGCTATTCAAAAGCTAGCTTCTGTGATTCATTTAAATGCATTTGGTTAGCATTAGCATTTAAAAGGTGGTTGCTGTATTTCTGTGCATTTCCAATTATGCATACTCAATTGTTTCATTACAGTTTCACACCTGCTGTCATGATGGGTTATGGAACCTTGCCCATATGCAGAACACTCAGAGGCAGGAGAAAAGTTCAAAGGTTTATTATAGGAAATGTGAAATAATAATACAGGTCCTGGGTTAGGGAGACTGATCTGGATAGGTTCACCACTGATCAGGAGATGAGCAGAGCTGCAGAGAGGGGGGGGGGACCTTGTGGATCCAGAGGCAGTTGGCAGACCGAGGGTTGAGGGCTAGCAGAGGTTGAGCTGAGTGCAGGCTGGAGGAGAACTGAGAGCTTTGGCTGAGGCAGTCTGCATGCTGGCGGGCAGGTTCCAGGTTGGGAACACAGTGCTGGCCGGAGGAGAACTGAGAGCTAGGCAGAGGCACTCTCAATGCAGACAGGCTGATTCCTGATGAGCTCACCTTCCCTCTTGAGAGCTGGGCAGAGACGGTCAGAGTGCAGACGGGCAGACTCCAGGCTTGGCTCTCTCTCTCTCTTGAGGACCTGGCTGAGGTGGAGGCAGAGTTTACTGTGTGCTTGAAGGCAGATCACTGACAGAGTCTCTCTCCAAGTTATCCTCTGAGGGCGGGCAGGCAGTTACTTACTGAAGAGGCCCTCCAGAGTTCAACTAAGAACGGGCAGGCAGATTTCCAGCAGAGTAAACTCTCCAGAGTTTCAGGTCAACGGGCAGGATCAACCGTAACTGGCAAACACTCTGGCGTTGGAGTGTTAGTCTCCTCCTCCTTAAGTAGGCCCAAGGCTGATGAGGAGATGAAAGACAGGTGTTGCAGGTGAGCACAAGCCCTCAGGAAGGGATCCTTGGCGCCCTCTGGTGGGCAAACCTCCGGATCCCAACACCTGCCATATAATGATGAGTCTAGACCCATATTTGCGTCAGGTGGAGGTGTTTAACTCCTGGATAGGAGAGCTGGGTTCTATGAGGGGTGGAACAAATAATTTGTTAATTTATAAAAACTATATCCTGTGAAGACTAATTAAATACAATTTCTAATTTTTGTAATGTAAATAAAACTTCTCATCAGTTGGCAAGATAGGTGATGTGAACATTACTGAAGACTTTTTGTACCATGAGGGCCTCTGTAATGTTGGAGAGGGAGATGCTGTGGGGGGAGCAGTTCATTTTGCTAAAGTCTTAGCATTAAATGTTACTGAAATTTACACATTTTATCTATAAGGTATCAGATTACTTAAACATTTTAAGAAGTTGTATTTTGCAGCACTGCTGTTGATCCTGTCTGTTCCAGTGTTCTGGGATGTGGCTGTACTTCTGCAGACAAAACAAAATGGATTTTATTTCAAAACATCCTTTCTATGAAAAACACAAATGTTACATTGATGGTGGCAAGTCTTTTTTTAAGTTAGAGCCTCAAAATCAAGCATAACAGCTATGCTAAAATCTGAGATCTTGTCATGTCATGAAAAAATAGCAATTGAAATAAACTGTATTCAATATTTTCCTCAGTGCTGTAATTCATGTGCTGGCCAGTTTATTTTCCTCACAGCATTACCTCATGGTCTTTTCTGATAAAACTATCTGATGAAAGCATGAACCTCTGTTTAGACAATGAAGGGAGTAAAATAAAGAAAGCACATGAAAGGTAGAGAAGAAAAGAAAATGTAGAATCGTTTCTCAAGTTTTCAAGTCTTTATTCTTTACAAACGGGGCAATTTGATAGGAAATGTAGGTGGGAGGAACCAATACTTAACACGGATCAAACTATCTCCCTAGAGACAGCGATGAGTAGAATTGATTTAGATGACACCACGAACAGACCACAATGAAATGGATCGAAGAACAGAGGGTAAAAATAAAATGACCACTGAACAGAGAAAGGGGTTTATTGTCCCTGCAGGCTTGATGGATTTCAGTTTGTCGGATACCTTTCTGTGCTAAAAACAACCTGAGCACTTGGCTTAATCTGTTTCTTTAAATAACTGCTCATTTAATGTTAAATTCAGTTTATTTATATAGCGCTGTTTTTAATAAATGTTTTATATATCTCGAAATGAAAACGCATTTTAATTGGCCGATCTGACATTTATCAGTCTGAAAATGTATTTGTGATATCTGAAATATATTTCTTCATAGTCAAAATAATAGAAATGCTGACCAGTACTATTAAGAATATGGAGATCTGAAATTATTTTTTAGGCATCCAGAATGTTTATTCTAGATGTGGAAAATGTAATTTTGTGTGAAAGAAAAAATGTTTTTTTCAGATATCAGGAATACATTTTCAGTAAAACTAGTACATATCAAAACGGCTTGCCATAGCTGTTGTTACCGTTAAATTATTATGGGATTATTTGTTGAATGGTAGTCGATCAATTGATCAATTTAGGTGAAATCTTCTGGCAGCAGGTGAGGAATAAACGTTTGTTATATAAAGAACCTGTTCATTATCTCGTGGGTTCATCCTCATGTTAATTCTGTCTTCTTTTACAAAGTAAAGTGGATGAAAATGGCCATTATTAGCGCTTATCAGTCCCATAGAACGGCTTCAGATTTTGCCAGTAGGCTCATTAAGTTGTTATCATTGAGTAAATCCTAATCCTATCCATAAGGTAATTCCTTTTCCCCAGCGGAATTAATTAATCTATAAATGTTGAATCTGAAAATAATTTCAGTAGTTCTTCAGGTACTGTCAATATAACTAATTAAAAATAAAATGATCCGCATCTCGCTCATATTAAACTAACCAAATATAAGTAATCTCCCATGCTGTCACTGAGTGGCAGAATTCCCTCCCTGTAAATACTTAATTCTCTGCAGAAAAAGTGCCGATCACTCTTTAATAAGATCGTCGTCAAACGGACATGCAATGTTTGTTTTTAAAATCTAATGTGTCTAACGGACCTAGTGAATGATACATATTTTTTGTGAAAAAAAGAACAACATAAATCTGACTAAATGAGGAAACCCAGCAGGGTGATTGGCTGTAGGGAGAGCAGAGACAGAGACACTCTGAGTTTACTGAAGAAAACCTGCTGCTGACCAGGTTAGCTCTGGGAGGATGTTACTATGGCAACAGAAACAGAAGATGAGGAAAAATTTTAGGTTTAGAAAACATTTTTCGTTTGCTTCATGAAACCCTGCTCTGATGATGTTGCACCAAGTGAGAGCAGCTGATGTTTGAATCATTGCTTGCAGCAGGACAGTTTGCATTTCCTTAAAAAAGTTGTTCCATCTGTTTCTGCTGCTGCTCACATTCAACTAAATGCAGAATAATCATTGACTGCCGGTCAGAAGAAAAGTGCGATGGAGGGTTTTAACTGTTTATGGATCATTTTTTCAAAGCAGAGCATTGCTGATTAACGAGGAAATAATCAGGAGTTTATTACAAGTAAAACATAATAAATCTTTATCGTCGATTCTAATATTTGTGATTTAATTGTATTTATTTAATGTTTTTTCTTGGGTTTTACTTGCTGTGTTGTAATTTCTGTTACTTATTGTCTGTTTTCGAACACCTGAGCACAGCAGAGTGCCTCCACACACACACACAGGCTAATTATGTGGTTCATCACCCCCCCCCCCACCCTGCTCCCTCCTCTCGTTAAGGACCAGTCATTATCCTCCTTGATGCATCACCTTTTCTCTTCCAAATGACTGACACCATTGAATCAGGACACTCACACTCGGCAAGTGGCGCGTTTTCCTCCCGAGCAGAAGCCGTAATAAGTCTCATTGTGGTCGAGGACAATAGGTGGCTTTTTATCTCCTTAATGACCACTGCTGCTGCAGAGAGACCATTTCTGCAAACTATGGATCCACTGTTACAATCCTTAAAGACACACTCAGTATTTCTAGGCCATCCATCGGATACATTTGCACATTTAGTTTTCATTTAGACAAGGGGTGGGAATACTTTCAGCTTTGTTAAGCATGCTTAGTGTGGGGGATTGTATTTGAGTCAATGCAATCAACTGGTTTTCCTTAGATAGAAAACTTTGTATCAATTTGACTGTATGATCTGGTTGAACTGTAAAGTGCCTTGAGATGACATGTGTTGTGAATTTGGCGCTATATAAATAAACTGAATTGAAAATTGAAATTAAAAGTAATGAAAACAGAGAAAACAATCGATGAAAAAGTGTTGAGGTTAGAAGGGAAACTATGTTCATAGGAAAAAACAACAATTTGTGCCTGGTTAGCAAGGATGGAGGTTTCTCTGAAAGCTCACCCAGAGCAGACGGCCTGATCAAAGCTCAGCTGGACCAGAGGTGAAGTAGTTTGGTTTCCTGAAAGTCCTTTTTTCAGCAGCTCATCTCCTGCAGCTTTTTCATCTGCTTACAGTAGAAAGCAGAACCTTTCTTCTGTTAGAATGGGCGCTAGACGGAACCAACATTTTCAGAGACTTATGATGAAAGGAGAAAGTCATCAGAAATGCTTTTTCAGCAGCGGACTGTTCTTCTGTTGTAGCAAAGGGAAGGAGTCTACATTCTGAGCACTTTCCAAACAGTTGGATTCATTTTTCTTACAAACAGAAAAGGTTTGAATTCTCATTATTTTATTTTTCTGAAACCTGACCGGTATTGTTTTTGACGGCCATCTTAGATTTAGTCTCATATATGTATTTCCAGGGATCTGCTTTAACCACTCCTCCAGTTTGGGGGCCACTGCCCCGGGGGCCCCAATGACCACAGGTTCCACTGATGCCTTGACCTTCCAGGTTTTCTCCAGCTCTTCTTTGAGCCCCTGTTATTTCTCTAGTTTCTCATGTTCCTTTTTCCCGATGTTGCAGTCACTTGGTATCGCTATGTCAACCACCACATCTTTCCCCTGCTTTTTGTCCACCACCACAATGTCCGGCTGGTTTTCCATTACCATTCGGTCCGTCTGTATCTGGAAGTCCCACAGGATCTTGACTCGTCATTCTTTCCAATCTTTGGAGGTGTTTCCCACTTTGACCTTTGGGTTTCTAGCCCATACTCTACACAGATGTTCCTGTACACTATTCTAGCCACTTGGTTATGACGCTCCATGTAAGCTTTTCCTGCCAGCGTTTTAAACTCTACAGTTATGTGCAGAGTGGAGAGTGTGGATTGTCTCAGGGGCCTATATATATATATACACTATATTGCCAAAAGTATTTGCTCACCTGCCTTGACTCACATATGAGCTTAAGTGACATCCCGTTCCTAATCCATAGGGTTCAATATGACGTCGGTCCACCCTTTGCAGCTAGAACAGCTTCAACTCTTCTGGGAAGGCTGTCCACAAGGTTTAGGAGTGTGTTTATGGGAATTTTTGACCATTCTTCCAGAAGCGCATTTGTGAGGTCGCACACTGATGTTGGACGAGAAGGCCTGGCTCTCAGTCTCCGCTCTAATTCATCCCAAAGGTGTTCTATCGGGTTGAGGTCAGGACTCTGTGCAGGCCAGTCAAGTTCATCCACACCAGACTCTGTCATCCATGTCTTTATGGACCTTGCTTTGTGCACTGGTGCACAGTCATGTTGGAAGAGGAAGGGGCCAGCTCCAAACTGTTCCCACAAAGTTGGGAGCATGGAATTGTCCAAAATGTCTTGGTATGCTGAAGCATTCAGAGTTCCTTTCACTGGAACTAAGGGGCCAAGCCCAGCTCCTGAAAAACAACCCCACACCATAATCCCCCCTCCACCAAACTTTACACTTGGCACAATGCAGTCAGACAAGTACCGTTCTCCTGGCAACCGCCAAACCCAGACCCGTCCATCAGATTGCCAGATGGAGAAGCGCGATTCGTCACTCCAGAGAACGCGTCTCCACTGCTCTAGAGTCCAGTGGCGGCGTGCTTTACACCACCGCATCCGACGCTTTGCATTGCACTTGGTGATGTATGGCTTGGATGCAGCTGCTCGACCATGGAAACCCATTCCATGAAGCTCTCTGCGCACTGTTCTTGAGCTAATCTGAAGGCCACATGAAGTTTGGAGGTCTGTAGTGATTGACTCTGCAGAAAGTTGGCGACCTCTTCGCACTATGCGCTTCAGCATCCGCTGACCCCGCTCCGTCAGTTTACATGGCCTACCACTTCGTGGCTGAGTTGCTGTCGTTCCCAAACACTTCCATTTTCTTATAATACAGCTGACAGTTGACTGTGGAATATTTAGGAGCGAGGAAATTTCACGACTGGATTTGTTGCACAGGTGGCATCCTATCACAGTTCCACGCTGGAATTCACTGAGCTCCTGAGAGCGACCCATTCTTTCACAAATGTTTGTAAAAACAGTCTGCATGCCTAGGTGCTTGAATTTATACACCTGTGGCCATGGAAGTGATTGGAACACCTGATTCCAATAATTTGGATGGGTGAGCAAATACTTTTGGCAATATAGTGTATATATATATATATATATATATATATATATATATATATATATATATATATATATATATATATATATATATATATATATACTAATATATATATATATATATATATAAATATATATATATATTCCTTTTCCCAGACGGGCTTCCTGGCTGCGGTGAGTGAGTCCCAAGTCTCCTGAATCTGTTCCTAACCTATCCGCCTGAATCTTCCAGATGATCTGCTGTCTGGTTGTCCTGCATTCAAGTCCCAGAAGAACTCGCTCTTATTTTCTAATACACCTTTAAAAAACCCTACTCTGTGTCTCTGCATATTTGTCAGAGGTCTAAGTAAAAACATGACCCATCATTCCAGGTCAGGGTCAACTCTTGAGGAATTCTTTGACCTGACTCCTCCCTCCATTTTTCACTCTGAAATCAGATCAAAAGAGCATGAGCCTCTGCAGGATCGACTGCCAGCCAGCAGGGGGACATTGCACATGCGGTGTCCTGCACTCTGGTCTTTGAGGCTTGGACTGGGCTGCAGGGAGGACAGACTATCGTGATTTTCCAACTACCTCTTGCCGTGGTGCTTTAGTTACCATGCAACTACTTTCAGAGTGTTTGTATGACAGTGATCAGCAGGAGACCTGAGGCCTGTGTGTGTGAGTCAGAAGAGTTGAGACTGTGTGGATGAAAGGAGAATAAAGATGGAGGGATTAATGGATGGAGAGCAGAAAGAAGGAGGCCATATCCATGAATGGGCGGATAAGAGCTCAGACACTTACATGCACATCCAATGTGGAAATAAAAGCTGTATTCATGCACATTATCCATTAGAAGAAAGAGAACAAAAACTGATGGTTACATGGAAATTGAGATTCCTCCCACAGTCAGCATTTCACTCTTTTCATGCTGGGGAAAAGCAAAGAGAGGATGTGAAAAGGAAAACTTGCTCAATGAGCGCAAGACAACTCCCTTGATGGTTTTGCATGATCTGCAAAAGGCTCATTCTGATATTGTCTAAATTCAGAAGTCCGGATCCCATCTCTCTTTTCATGGACAAGGCATTAAGATGCCTGCTCTCTGATACGCAGCATAAAGATGGAGCTTCCTTATCTTCTGTGTTTGGCTGCATTTTCTAAGCCTTTACAAATCATCAATGCATCATTAAAGGTTATTGGATGGCTGTTTGTTCTCCCACCAACCATGATGCCACCCTTTACTTCACACTCTACCAAGATTCTCCCATGAAATCCATCAGTTCCTTTATTCAGTCTCAAATGTTTGACTTAGACAGATTTATTTTGTCATTATGTATACAAAAAGAAATTTCATTTAAAACAGCTCTAGACAATTTCCTTTTTAATGTGCAGCCTTGAAAACAGTAATAAATACAATAAAAATAGAAAATAGTAATATAAACATATGACTGTATATTTACTGTTCTAAATTTTTGTATTTTAAAAAAATAAATAAAATAACCCATTTTACACAACATTCATCAGTGTGATGGCGGTGGGGAAGAAGCTGCTGCAGAACCTGCTGGTCCTGCATTGAATGCTGGGAAGCCTCTTCCCAGAGGGCAGCAGGGAGAACAGTCCATGGTGGGGGGGTGGGGGGTTCATTGATGATGTCACGGGCTCGGGACACGCAGCGCTGGGATGAAATGTCTTTAATGGAGGGAAGACGAGCCCCCATGATCCTCTCTGCTGTTCTCACCTTCTTCCAGTCTGAGGCGCTGCAGCCTCCACACCCCACAGTGAGACAGCTGCTCAGAACGCTCTCTATGGTGCCTCTGGAGAAGGTGGGGAGGATGGGGGGGGCAGGAAGTCCAAGCGCTTCTGGGCCCTTTGGACCAGTGAGGTGGTGTTTCCAGTCCAGGTGAGGGTGTCTGTGATGAATGTGGTGCTGCTGACCACCTCTACAGCTGAGCTGTTGATGAGCAGTGGAGCGTGGTTAGGCCGCTTCTTCCTGAAGTCCACCATGATCTCCTTGGTCTTCTCCACCTTCAGGATCAGGCTGTTATCTCTGCTCCACCAGCTGCTCCACCTCCTCTCTGTAGTCCAGGTCGTTGTCGTCTCTGATGAGGCCCACCACCGTGGTGTCCTCTGCAAACTTCACCATGTGATCGGTGGTGAACCTGGGGACGCAGTCGTGTGTCATCAGGGTGAACGGCAGGGGGCTCAGGACGCAGCCCTGAGGGGAGGGGCTTAGACCGATGACATCAGAGGTGTTCTGTCCGACCCGGACTGACTGAGGTCTGTTGGTGAGGAAGTCTAGCAGCCAATAGCAGAGGGGTGTATTGAAGCCCAGCTGTTCCAGTTTGCCCATCAGATGCTGTGGGATGATGGTGCTGAAAGCTGAACTGAAGTCCAGGAACAGCAGTCATCGTGGGTGTTCTTCTCCTCCAGGTTTGCCAGGCTCAGGTGGAGAGCAGCAGAGATGGTGTCCTCAGTGGAGCGGTTCCGTCGGTAGGCGAACTGGAATGGGTGGAATGTTGGCGGCAGACTGGAGACGATGTGTTCTTTAACCAGCCTTTGGAAGCACTTCATCATGATGGGAGTCAGAGCGACAGGCCGCTAATCATTGAGGGAGGCGACCTGAGGCTTCTTTGGGACTGGAATAATGGAGGCAGACTGGAAGCATGCTGGCACTATGGATTGGTCCAGCCAGGTCTTAAAGATGTCTGTGAGGACACCAGCGTCGTGGAAAAGATCCTGGATCTTCTGGCTGTGGTTCTGCTTCGCTGATCTGATGACACGGTTTAAGTCGCCACGCGCTCTTCTTAGAGCCTCTTTATCACCAGACTTGAAAGCTGAGTTCGGTGCTTTTAGCGATTTCCGAACCTCTCCATTTATCCAGGGTGGTTGATCGGCCCGGGTGGTGATTTTCTTTTTGATGCTGACGTCCTCAATGCATTAGTTGATGTAGGCTGACACAGTCATGGCATACTCATCAATATTTAACAAGTTGTCATATGTTGCTGCAGCGTTGAAGATGTTCCAGTCAGAGCATTCAAAACAGTCTCGGAGTGTCTCCATGGCGTCCTCAGACCACACTCTGACCTCGTTAACTGTCGGTTTAGCCCTGCATATAAGCCCTGATGGGGCTTGTATGCAGGGATAAGTGTGACAGATAGGAGCACTGATAAACCAATGTGGGGGCGGGGGGCTGCTCTGAATACATCTTTGATGTTCGAATAAACCAGGTCTAAGGTGTTTTCACCCCGAGTCGCAAAGTCCACATGTTGGTAGAAATGAGGGAGAACAGTCTTCCAGTTAGCCTGGTTAAAATCCCCAGCAATGATGGAAACTCCCTCTCTGTGCAGATTGGAGCTCAGAGATAGCCTGATAGAGTATAGAGTCTTCATGGCCTCTTTAGTGTTAGCGGTGGGGGGGGGGCACATAAACAGCAGTGATGCTAACCACAGTGAACTCTCTGGGCAGATAGAATGGCCTGCAGTTAACAGTCAGAAACTCCATGTCTGGAGAGCCGAAGCTGGCGACTGATCTAGCATTTTTACACCAACTGTTGATGATCTTAACACAGAGCCCCCCAGCCCGAGTCTTATTGCTTAGTTCTTTGTTCTTATCTGCGCAGTATAGCGTTAGCCCCTCCAGGCTAATAGCATTGTCCGGTATTTCTGGATGCAGCCAAGACTCCATCAGAATGATGGCACAGCAGTTACTAATCTCCTTTTTTGATGAGAGTTCCTGTCGAATATTATCTATTTTGTTTTCTAGGGAGCGGACGTTGGAGAGCAGGATTCAATTCAATTCAATTCAATTCAGTTTATTTATATAGCGCCAAATTCACAACACATGTCATCTCAAGGCACTTTACAGTTCAACCAGATCATACAGTCAAATTGATACAAAGTTTTCTATCTAAGGAAAACCAGTTGATTGCATTGACTCATTGACTCAAATACAATCCCCCACACTAAGCATGCTTGTAGCGACAGTGGAGAGGAAAAACTCCCTTTTAACAGGAAGAAACCTCCAGCAGAACCAGGCTCAGTGTGAGCGGCCATCTGCCGAGGCCGACTGGGGTTCAAGGAGACAGAAACAGAGATACAAAAAGCAGCTGTAAAAGGCGGCCCCGTCCAGGAAACACACAGCCAGGCAGACGAGCTCCAAGGCAGCTCCCATGCCAGAGGACGAAGAGAGCACATCCACTCAGTCACGGCCAGAGAAACAGGACCACACTGGAAAACAGGCCGATCTCCAACATCTATAAACAAGGGTGTTGATGGAAGCAGCACAGCTGATGTTTCTTTCCAGGATGACGTCACAGCCAAACAGGAACAGACGAGGCAAAGCTACTCTGAGGAAAAGCAGAGAGAGCAGAAGGTTAGAGATTGAACTAACAGATTCTGCAGAATAGGAGAACAGAGAGAGAATGAAGCAGAATGATGAAATGGGGGTCCCTATGTCCTCCAAAAGTCTAAGCCTATAGCAGCATAACTATAGAGATAGCTCAGGATAACCTGAGCCACTCTAACTATAAGCTTTATTAAAAAGGAAAGTTTTAAGCCTAGCCTTAAAAGTACACAGGGTGTCTGCCTCACGGACTAAAACTGGTAGTTGGTTCCACAGGAGAGGAGCCTGATAACTAAAGGATCTGCCTCCCATTCTACTTTTAGAAATTCTAGGAACCACTAGTAAACCTGCAGATTGAGAGCGAAGTGCTCTGTTAGGAACATAAGGAACAATCAGATCTCTGATATAAGATGGAGCTTGGCCATTTAAGGCTTTATATGTGAGAAGGAGGATTTTAAATTCTATTCTTGATTTAACAGGAAGCCAATGAAGAGAAGCCAGGATAGGCGAGATATGATCTCTCTTTTTAATTTTCATCAGAACCCTGGCTGCAGCATTTTGGATCAGCTGAAGGCTTTTAACTACAGTTTGTGGACTTCCTGATAGTAAAGAATTACAATAGTCCAGCCTTGAAGTAACAAATGCATGGACTAGTTTCTCAGCATCACCCCTGCACAGGATATTTCTAATTTTTGCAATGTTCCTCAGATGAAAGAAGGAAATTCTAGAAACCTCTTTGATATGGGATTTAAATGACAGGTCCTGATCAAAAATAACACCAAGATTTTTTACTTTATTATCTGAAATCAGTTTAATCCCATCCAAATGAAGTGACTGGCTAATCAGTTTCTTTTTCAGAGACTCTGGTCCAAAGACTATAACTTCTGTTTTATCTGCATTCAGAAGCAGAAAGTTAAGAGTCATCCAGGTTTTTATGTCTTCAAGACATGCCTGTAATCTATGTAATGGGTTAGCTTCATCTGGATTTATATACAGATATAGCTGGGTATCATCAGCATAACAGTGAAAATTAATCCCATGCTGTCTAATAATTCTACCAATTGGGAGCATGTATAAAGTAAAGAGAATTGGTCCTAGCACTGATCCCTGTGGTACTCCACAGGTAACATTTGAGCGTGTTGAAGATCTATCATTAACATGAACAAACTGAATTCGATCAGATAGATAAGATTTAAACCAGTCTAGTGCTGTTCCTTTAATTCCAACAAAATATTCAAGTCTTTCTAAAAGAATATGATGGTCAACTGTATCAAATGCAGCACTAAGATCCAACAGGACGAGCACAGATACAAGTCCATTATCTGAGGCCATGAGAATATCATTAGTGACTTTCACCAGAGCTGTTTCAGTGCTATGATGAGCTCTAAAGCCAGACTGAAACTCTTCAAAAAGTTCATTATGGTGGAAGTGATCGCAAACTTGTTTGGCAACTACTTTCTCAAGAATTTTGGATAAGAAAGGAAGATTGGATATAGGTCTATAATTGACCAAGTCATCTGGGTCTTGATGGAAGCGTAAGTCTATGAGGCTTTCTCTCTAGCTTCACAGTTAGCCTCCCTCTGCATCCTCGCTTTCTCTACCTCACGCATCTCTTTCTTCGGCAGTTACGTTCCGTTGTTGTGTTGTTGAGATCCGTCTGCAGCTTTTTAAATGGTCAAAAATGTCAGTATTTAACACCTTTTGTGACCGTAGCTCCAGCAGGCCTTGGTGACCATAGATGTGGGTTTGAAGTCTAATTAGTGTAATTTACCTTTGGGCTCCTAACTCCCTGAATGTGTGGCAGGAGCCATAACCCTGATCAGGGCACTTCTGCTAAAAGGGTTTTATTATCACCGATATTAGAGTTCTGACCTGTGCAAAACCCTAATCACTAATTATTATCAGAACATTCTTATATATAGCCAATAGCCTTTAAATAACAGTAAAGAGATTTTCTGCTTGACATTGTGTTACATAACACATTTAATCTTTTTAATTACTCCCAACAATGACTTTCACTTCACTGCACGGTGTTGAATTGCTGCAGGGCAGCCACAGGCTTTGTTATGATGTTTTCCAGCTGTAACACTTGAACCAACACTTTTAACCAGAATGGAAAGTCACATAATTCACTGGAAAATTGCGGATGAGTCATGTGAGACGTGTTTAGAGAAACAAAGAGCAGAGGAAGAGAGAGGCCGTTATAGTTTGAGGAAGCAATACTCTGCAGGAAGACGAAGACAGATTATGTTGCAGGTCAAATTTTACCAGATGTCCATTTTCTGAGCAGAGGGACGCATTCAGTATGTCACAAAATTTTACCAGCTCCTTGAAGAATTTTGCATTTGTCACATTTTAACTACAAACTTCAGTGTTTTGTTTAAAACGTTTTGTGATAAATCAACACAAGTACATAAATCTGCATTGTTATAAAATGTACATAAATGTATATATATATATATATATATATATATATATATATATATATATATATATATATATATATATATATATATATATATATATATATATATATATATATATATATATATTGCACTGTGTCAAAAATAAAGGCACGCTGAAAAGTCCCCAAGCCTGGTTTGGAGTTGTATTTGGGATACGTTTATTGCCTGTTTGAATATATCACTGTCTGTCTTGACTGAATTCTGGGTCCTATGTTCAGAGCTTTCTGACATCCTTGTAAATTGATAAACTCATTGATCAAATATGATATGTCAAACTAGATAAATGTTGTCATTAAAATGCACCTGATTCCAGGAGCCCATGAATCAGATTTATATTCCGCTCTGCAGCAGCAGAAAGAAAGTAGAGCTCTGATTGGACAACACGCCAAGAGATGTCACTTCCTGTGAAGATGAACCTCTTAAGGGGTTTATAAAGCAGGGGCGGGTCCTGAAAGTGGCAGCTGGTAATGATTGGTCAACACTCTGAAGGATTTCTAACTGACAGCAGCGAGACAGCAAGGAGGTTTTCCTCAGGAGTCCAGAGGAATAAACAGATCGTCAGAACAGTTGTCTGGTGCTGAACTGTTGCCGTGGTTACAGCAGTTTATTATTTCACAGCAGCTATTTTCATCCGTTGTAGTGATGAGTTGGATGCGTTTCAAAATGTCCTAAGGTTATATGTGCCATTTGGATTTGATTAACTCCATTGAGCCTCCCCAGTTCCAGAGAGCAGCAGCTGCCACTACCGTGCATGTGAATATTCTGGCCATAGTTGTTTCAGCTTTATTGACTCCATGTTTAAATACAGCCGATCTATTTTAAATGTGTCTCAGCTGCAAATGTGAATAATAGGCTAATCTCTACAAACTTCCCCTCATGTTTCTTACCTCCCTGCAGAGCTATTCAAGCCTTCTGTTGATTTATATAGTCAGAAAGGTGATAACTCCATTGACTTGAATCTAATGACGCTCTGAAAGAAACACGGAGCCTCAAGCAGATTTGATTTTGCCCAACTGAGCAGTCCAATAACAGCAGCATGTTTTCTGCATCTGCATATCTATAGCAATAAAGCACTTTCTATTTCATGCCTTTGTAATTTCAAAGTTTTTTGGAGCCCACAGCTCATGCAGGTTAACACAACCTCATGGCCTCCTGTGTGATTTATGAATAATGACCCATCGTCATGCATGACAGCAGCTCTGGCTGTTACAGTGTAATGGCCCATTACTGCCTGCACAACTGGACACTGGCATTCATATTATCTTTTATTTCCTTCAGCTGCCTTTTGTTTTTCATAAATACATTTTTTTTCAGCTGCTGAAGGTGAGGAAAGAAATGAGGTGTTTTATTAAGAATGTAAAGTGATATACTATAGAGGATGTAAACTAAACTGTATTATCTGCATGCAAATAAGAAATAAAGAACAATATTATTAAAATCAAATTTTAATCTCTTAATTCTGACTTTAATGTTGAACTTCTGAACCCAAACACATAATGCTACATCCATTGCATTGCTGCCACCTGCAGTTTCACTCCAACACTGCAGGACATTTTTTTATTTAGTGTGTGCAATAAGTGGCCATGTTTCTGTGATTTACAAAAATTGCTGCACAACTGTTCTGTGATGTACTGAGGTGCCAGTCAATTCAAGGCCTTAAAAACAAATAATATTTTAAAATCAATTCTAACCTTAACAGGGAGGCAGTGCAAAGACGTAAGGATTGGGATGATGTGTTGGTACAGACCAGACCAAACCAAACCTTGTTCCTGTGACTCGAAACCTTTACCTAAACTCTGCTCTCGAACCTTTCTTACAGAACCAGATCATCCGTCACACTAAGCATGCTTGTAGTGACTGTGGAGAGGAAAAACTCCCTTTAAACAGGAAGGAACCTCCAGCAGAACAAACTGGACGAACTAAGACTGATGCTGGGAAAAATAGGACCTTCTTTTTTTTGTGTGTGTGTTTCACCTAATCATGGCTGTGTGAATTATTACCAGACTCCACGCTGCAGCTAGCAGGCTTTCACCTCCACAGAGCGGACAGAGACACACAACTCTCCAGCAAAGCTAAAGGTGGAGGAATCTGTTTTTACTTCAACAGCGGCTGGTGCAACGATGTGGCAGTGATCCAGCAGCACTGTTCGCCTGACCTGGAATCCTTCATCATAAATTCTTTAGTTATAGCACTTGGTGACTTTAACAATGGAAATCTTGCTCATGAACTTCCAAAATTTAAACAGTTTATCAAATGCCCGACCAAACATCCATGACTGCTATACCACAGTCAGGGATGATTATCAGGCCGTCCCCCCTGCTGCACTGGGCCAATCCTACCACATCATGGTTTACCTGATTCCTGCTTACAGGTGGAAACTAAAGCTCTGAAAACCTGTAGTGAGAACATCAAAGAAGTGGACCAGTGAGGCTGTGGAGGATCTTCAGGTGTGTCTGGATTCTACTGACTTGAATGCCGTCTTTCCAAATCAGACCAGGCTTTCCACAAAACGATTGCCATTTATTAATGTAGCCCATGTTGTCTTTAGGACACCACCTCGACAACCAGCGGCTGAATGATGACATGCAACATTTATTTATTTATTTTTTGACAGTTTTTATATTTTGTTTTAAAATCCTGCTTCATAGTTTTTACATATATTACTTTTCTGGATTCAGCTTGGTTCAATGTGTCTTTTTTTAAATGGGACATTTATTGAGGAATCACATGTTTGGTATCAGTGGATTCAGCAAAGCCTCATCTTTCTTTCACCTGTCTTTCTATCACCACTGACTGAGCTAAAGGAGAAGGATTTACATAGTAACTCATTTGTGGCATATCTGCTTTTTTAAACATCCGATCCTCCTGTACGGCCAGGCTCTATCTTTCTTCTTCTGTAGGTTTGGGCTTTATAACAGTAATGATTCATTTTTACAATGTTTAAATGTTTAAAGCTTTGAAACTAAGAATCAATTTAATTAATGAGAGATATTGAGATATTCAAACGCAGATAAAGCCTTTTTTCACTAGTCACATGCCTAGAGGTGTAAAAAAAGTAAATCCTGTGGCTTTCATCCATGTTTAAAAATAGTTCATTTCCCTTCAACCAGCTGGTGTTTCTGGGGAATTTAGACATTTTCTTACAGCTTCTGACAACATTTGACTTTTACCCTTTGTTGTGCCATATGCCATGATCATGGTTTTTGGATTGGGAACCAGTGTCCATATTTCATCTTGACATGATGACCAGAGAAGAGGATAAAGTTTGACTCACAAGCAGCTCTAATATATCTGCAAACCCCCCCCCCCTTTTTTTTTCAGTCACATGGCAAGTCACAGAGGTGGGACCAACCACCCCCCTCTCTATGAAGACAAAACCACAGAACATTTACAGGATTCTCTCCCTTGCCCCTCCAACTGGGGTCCGCTTTGGCTGGTTCTCCACCACAGTGGAGATGCGGGCCCAAGGGGACCCAGATCTCCAGATCTCCAGAAACATCAAGGAAAGTAACCTTTCAGAACCACACTGCTGCAAAACGGACATTTTGCAACACATTTCTCTTAAGTTTCAGAACTTATAGAGCCAAATTGGACGAGAAAGCCTGCCTTGATGAGCCACTGAGATAAAGAGGACTCCTGTGAGACAGAGAGAGACTGCTTTGCTGTAAGCCTGCCGGCTAAGCTGCTGGATGAAAATCAAGCCTTCCATTGGACATAGACAAAAGGTTTGCAGGTATGGGATGATCAGGGACAGAACAGACAATATGTCTTTTGATGACGAGTAGAGACAAGCTAACAGGATGGACTGCATGCTTCGCTATAGTAACCTGTTTTGAGTTTAAATAAAGTTTGGACAAACTTTATTTCACTAAGGATTTAAACACTGATATAACATTAGTGTTTATGTGTTCCTCAGATGGTCATTACATTTCCATTACAAAGTATGAGAAAGTCATTTAGTGGAATCCTGATGTCTATTCGCTGCTAGCTATTTTAAAGAGGGTAAAGAATGATTTTACTAAAGGTTATTGGTTCTTGATTAAGCTAATCATTTATTAAAACATTATTTTGCCAAAAAATGTGTTATTTCCCTCATGGATTTGCATTGTGAATTGGTCTGAAAACATTCCAATTTCCTGACCATGATTGGCTGGAGCTCGTAGTACAGGTGAGACTGATCTTTATCTGCCATTTAGTTCATCAGATTCTGTCTTTGTCTGCAGTTTGTCTCTCATCCAGGTGACCAGTTAGACCAGTGGTCCCCACCCTGCTCCTCAGGGTCCCCGTCCTGCATGCTTTAATTTAATTCAATTCAGTTTATTTATAAGTCTCCTTTCCCCTAGCACCCTTATGGATTCCTCTGTCCACACCTGCTCTCAATCAGCTGATTAGCCTTGTCTTTGTTTCTGTCTCTCATATATACACCTCCTATTCAGCTACTGCTTGCTGGTTCATTGTCCTTTCTTCCACTTCAAGTGAGTTTTCTGTATTATTTGTGGATTTTTTTGTGTATTTTTGTTTCTGTTGCATTTTGGGATAAATAAATCTGTAAGTAACCACCTTCAGCCTCAGTCTCTGTATTTGGGTCCTCTTTACCACCCAACCTGACATGTTGCAGAGACTTAGACTTAGAGACTTAGACCCCTGTTTAGATCAGGTGTGCAAGAAAAGAGACAAATGTACAACATGGAGGGCGGGAAGCACTGGTTTAGACAAGTCAGCCGACCCGCCGGTCCTCTTTCTGCTCAAGCAGTCAGAACGGTGACAGCCAGCAACAATCCTGCATACCTCGGTGTAAATCCTCCTTTAAAACCTCCTTCTGGTGCATCAGAATAAATCTCTCCACTAATTGACAGAGAACAGGATGTTTTGTGCCAGGATGCAGCGGCGGGAGAGAAGCCCTGAAACAATTATGTTCTCCTCCTTTCAGGGGTTTGTATTTGCAGAGCTAATGATGGGGAAGCAAGTAGAATATCAATGGAGTGTAGCTAACCAATAAAACAGGGCATATGTTTACATACACAGCAGATAAGATGATTGGCAGCCTTTTGTCTGCCTACAGTCTCATTTAGAACATCTGTCACTGCTGCTGTTTCTTATAATGAACAGTTGTGGACTGTAGCATCAGTCCTGGCCTTGTGCTTGAATAACATCTAGAAGTGATTTGCACACTGCTTCTAAATGTAAGACACGTCTGAGCAGGTGAGATGGAAGGTCAGAGAAGCTTCTTAGGGCTGAATATAAATCAGCTGGTGGAAATAATCCCACTGTAGAAAAGAACATGCTGGGTGTTTTTATGTCAGACATATGTAGGAATAAACATCACCTCAGTAAAAATCTCTATTTCACTTGGTTTATTCCGTAATGCAAACAAACAGGATTCATTAGTGTAACCTGCTGGTGAGATGGACTGCATGCATTCAGGGATTTATTCTGTAATGGAGATGCCAACTTAAATATGCCAGTTTGGTTTAAAAATTTAATTTAATTTATTGGAGGATCAGCTATAGCACTGCTCCTTTAATCCAGATGGATCTTGTCTCATCTTCACCACCAACAAGGTCCACCTCCTTCTCCCTGGGTTTACTCTGTAACTAAGCAAATTTAAGAAACAATATTTTTCTCTAAAACCATCCATCCATCCATCCATCCATCCCTCCATTCATCCATCCATCCATCCATCCATCCATCCATCCATCCATCCATTCATCCATCCATCCATCCAATTATCCATCCATCATTTATCCATCCATCCATCCATCCAATTATCCATCCATCCATCCATCCATCCATCCATCCATCTTCTGCTTTTCTGGGGTCGGGTCATGGGGGTAGCAGCTTCAGTAGGGAGACCCAGACGTCCGAGGGAATCCCTAGGCGCTCCCAGGCCAGCAGAGAAACATAGTCCCTCTAGCGTGTCCTGGGTCTCCCCCTGGGCCTCCTCCCAGTGGGACATGCTTGGAACACCTCACCAGGGAGACGTCCAGGAGGCATCCTAACCAGATGCCTGAGCCACCTCAACTGGCTCCTCTCAATGTGGAGGAGCAGCGGCTCTGCACTGAGTCCTCCCCTGATGACAGAACTCCTCACCCTATCTCTAAGGGAGAGACCAGACACACTACGGAGAAAATTCATTTCAGCCGCTTGTATCCGGGATCTCGTTTTTACGGTCATGACCCAAAGCTCATTACCATAGATGAGGGTAGGAAATTGGATCGACTGGTAAATCAAGAGCTTTGCCGACAGAACCCCCCGAGGGGACTTGGTCAAATGCCTTCTCCAGATCCACAAAACACATATAGACTGGTTGGGCGAACTCCCATGCGCCCTCCAGAATCCTGCAGAGGGTGTAGAGCTGATCCAGTGTGCCACGGCCAGGACGAAAACCACACTGCTCCTCCTGAATCCGAGATTCGACTATCTGACAGACCCACCTTTCCAAAACCCCGGAATAGATCTTAACAGGGAGGCTTAAGAGTGTGATTCCTCTGTAGTTGGAACAAACTGTTTTTTTTAAATAGAGAGACCACCACCCCAGTCTGCCAATCAAGGGGAACTGCCCCTGATGTCCACGCAATGTTGCAGAGCCGCATTAACCAACACAGCCCCACAACATCCAGATCCTTAAGGTACTCAGGGCGAATCTCATCCACCCCTGGAACCTTGCCACCGAGGAGCTTTTTAACCACCTCAGTGACTTCAGCACCAGAGATGGGAGAACCCGACCCAGAGCCCCTAGGCTCTGCTTCCTCAATGGAAGACATGTTGTTGGGCAAGGAGGTTTTCGAAGTACTCCGCCCATTGACATACGACGTCCCGAGTCGTATTGGTACTGCATTTCTTCCCCCTCATGAGATGCCGGATTGTGGACCAGAATCTCTTCGAAGCCATACGGAAGTCTTTCTCTATGGCCTCTCCGAACTCTTCCCACGCCCGAGTTTTTGCCTCAGTGACCAACCTAGCCACCTGCCACTTTAACTTCTGGTACATATCAGCTGCTTCTGGAGTCCCACAGGTCAATAAAGCCTGATAGGACTCCTTCTTCAGCTCCAACCTTGCAGCCACAGCTCCGATTAGCCGCCTCAACAATAGAGGCATGGAACATGGTCCACTCAGACTCAATGTCCGCAACCTCGGAACATGGGAGGTGGAGGCTAAAGCTCCTTCTCACGGGGGACTCTGCCAGACACTCACAATACATTTGGGCCTACCTGGTCTGACCAGCATCCACCCCCACCATCGGTGCCAACTCACCACGAGGTAGTGGTCGGTGGAGAGCTCCGCCCCTCTCTTCACCTGAGTGTTCAAGAAATACGGCCGCAGGTCAGATGAAACAACAACAAAGTAGATCATTGAACTATGGCCTAGGGTGCCCTGGTGCCAAGAGCACATATGGACACCCTTATGCTTGAACATGGTGTTCGTTATGGACAATCCATGATGAGCATAGAAGTCCAACAACAGAACCTCTAAAACCTGTTAAGAAATATGCATTTCATTAGCTGAGGATATCTGGAATCTGCTCCCAGAAGGTCAGGGTTCAGCTTTGAATCTAAGGGAGAGAGAGTTCAGTTCTATCATGTTTCATTCAATGATCCATGAACCTTACCATGTCATTCATCCATCCATCCATCATCCATCCATCATCCATCCATCCATCCATCATCCATCCATCCATCCATCCATCATCCATCCATCCATCCATCCATCTATCCATCCATCCATCCATCCATCCATCATCCATCCATCCATCCATCCATCCATCCATCATCCATCCATCCATCCATCCATCCATCCATCTATCCATCCATCATCCATCCATCCATCCATCCATCCATCCATCATCCATCATCCATCCATCCTGCGTCCCCAGGTTCCCCACCGATCACATGGTGAAGTTTGCAGACGACACCACGGTGGTGGGCCTCATCAGAGACGACAACGACCTGGACTACAGAGAGGAGGTGGAGCAGCTGGTGGAGCAGAGATAACAGCCTGATCCTGAAGGTGGAGAAGACCAAGGAGATCATGGTGGACTTCAGGAAGAAGCGGCCTAACCACGCTCCACTGCTCATCAACAGCTCAGCTGTAGAGGTGGTCAGCAGCACCACATTCATCACAGACACCCTCACCTGGACTGGAAACACCACCTCACTGGTCCAAAGGGCCCAGAAGCGCTTGGACTTTCTGGCCTCCCCCCCCCCCACCCCCATCCTCCCCACCTTCTCCAGAAGCACCATAGAGAGCGTTCTGAGCAGCTGTCTCACTGTGTGGTGTGGAGGCTGCAGCTCCTCAGACTGGAAGAAGGTGAGAACAGCAGAGAGGATCATGGGGGCTCCTCTTCCCTCCATTAAAGACATTTCATCCTAGCGCTGCATGTCCCGAGCCCGTGACATCATCAATGACCCCTCACCCCCCCACCATGGACTATTCTCCCTGCTGCCCTCTGGGAAGAGGCTTCTCAGCATTCAATGCAGGACCAGCAGGTTCTGCAGCAGCTTCTTCCCCACCGCCATCACACTGATGAATTGCTGGATAAACTCTAAATCATGTCAGATTCTTCATCAAACTGATAACACTAAACCAAAATACTGCAGATTTGCACCATATATATATTACTGCTCTAAACTTCCATATCAATGCATTTGTTGGACCGTTTTTTCTCCCACACTATTTACGTTTGATCACTGCTGCACTTTATGGAAAGGAAATATTCATTTATTGTCTGTGAGCTGTACTAAATAAAAGTTTGACAATAAAAGTTGTCTAAGTCTAAAAAAAGTATCCCTACTTCCCTCCCTCCCTCCCTCCCTCCCTCCCTCCATCCATCCCTCCATCCATCCATCCATCCAGCCAGCCAGCCAGCCAGCCAGCCAGCCAGCCAGCCAGCCAGCAATTTGAATAACTGCTGATGGATTTGCTAAATTCACTCGACTTTTAGTTTCTACTACTACCAGGAAAAAGGTTATAAGACACTTTGTTTTCCAAACTTCACATGAATCCAAATAAATGTGTAAAACATTTATATTTATTTAGTTTTATAAACTCCAAGATGTAGATTCATGGATCAAACTAGCATTTTCTTTTGGTATTTAATTTTACCTCCATTTTCATTTTCAGGCACAACAATCCATCATCCGGTCAGACCTTCAAATTTAGATGAATACCACCTCAGATAATCAACAGATCATTTCACCAATAACAGAGCAGTGTTTGTAAAATCTATCTTCTCTCCATGGATGGATGGTTTGAAAAGCCACTCTGCAGCATCAGCTACTCTTTCAGATTGTTCTCCAGAAGATTGGGTTCGCTTGTCCTTCAGTGTCTCTTCTTTCTGTTGAGCTTTGCTGCCATTGACGCACCTCTCCGATGGTCCAATCAGAGCCCAGCTTAGGTCTGGACTTTGACTGAGCCATTGCAGCATCTCAACTCTTCCCTTTTTGGCTGAAGCTTCCTGCTGCATTTGGGATCCTCCTTCCTTTGATAATTGTTCCAGAAAAAGGTTTTCTCCTCCATGATGGTCTTTCTTCTGTTTGTGTCATTCTCCTGCTGCTCAGTCCTTTGGCTGAAAGTTTTTACATATTTTCCTTTAAGGTTGAACGCTGTGCTTCTGTTCAGGCTGTTGATCAGTGATAATTATTCTTTTCTAATTCATTGTTTCTCAAAGGTCAGCTAGGTGTTTCTGTGTGGCCCAGATATTTGAACTCTAAGCGCTATAAAGGTTGGGCTAAAGCTGCACTGTCCAAAAACAACATCAAATAAGGCTTGTTTAAAAGCATTACAGTTAAGATGGACCTGCTGTGAATAATTTAAAGGTTAATAAGACCTGCACTAGTCTTTTAATAAGAATCACTGGATCTTCTCTCTGTGTCTCAGTAGAAAGTGAGTAAAGCAGCATGTTGCTGCCGTCTGAGGCTGCAGAGAGATGCTGATGATAGTCTGAATGTTTTTCCAGGAGGTTGAAGGCAGATATGTGGGATCTTCAGCAGAACCTGCTGTTGCTCCGTCTTCCATCTCACCTGTGGTGGCGTTCATCTACATTTAAGAGCCGTTTTCATTTCTTTAGACGTCTTTGAACTCCTGCAGAAGAGCAAAGGAACTATTTTATAAATCTGTTCTGGAAAAGCAGAGCTGTCGTCAGTAGCTTTACTCAACCTTGTTGTCTTTGCTGAAATATTTCTAAATAAATTGCTGAATCCATTTTTCTTCTGTCTTAATTTTGACATTTGTTAGCTCTGACCTGTGAAGCTGCTCCATCCTCTTCCAGGGTTAGGGTTAACCCTCCAGCAGCAGGAAGGAATCAAAAAGCTGCTTTTATGAGTCCATCCAAGACGCTAAGTCTAATAATAATATAAAATAAAACGCTCCATTATTGGAGCTTTGAAGAACGTTACTTTTCACTACTTCAGATATTATTAATGTTCTATTTGCTCAGACTTTTTTTTCTTACGATAAATCCAGGTTTAAATCACAGCATTTTAGAAATAATTTTTCTTTTTGACTGAAGTCATGCAAAGTTTTTTTTTTTGTAGGCGTGAATACTTTTCTGTTGATAAAACAGAAATCCTAGCAAAAAGAGTAAAAAGATGCTTTGATGGGATTCCAAAAGATTTTAGTTAGTTTCTTATAAACCATAATAGCTTAAGTACAAAACCTGTTGTTACAGCAATCCATCTACATTTTAACCACATCAAGATGGAGAAGAGGACAAACATTAAATGAAAAAAAAGCAGTAAAAATAAAATCCCCAGTATTAAAAGGACATAATGTGTTTCCTTTAGACATGTGGTATAAATCTGTTTTTCTGTAGAGTCAGACTCCATGTCCCATCTCCAGAAATAAGGCCATTTATTCCTGCAAGTTAAAGTCTCTTTATGTCTTCTCTCCGCATTAGTGGGGCCACTTCCTGCTGCTTTCTGGCTCTCAATGTCCTGAAAACTCTTCTGTGAGCGATCAGCAGGCTCCCAAACAACCCACTCTGGCAAATAAAAAGGAATTCAGAACTCATTAGGCCCATAAATGCACATTAATCGCACTTATGAAAGCAAAAAAAGGAAACATACTGGGGACTTTACGTTTCGTCTGGAACAGTTTGCTTTCAAGGCTCGTTATGATTTTCTGAGGAGGAAAACCATCGTCAGGCGCTGTGAGGTTTTCCCTGTTTACCTGTTGAATGATGATGATGATCATTATGGATCCCATTCAGGATGCTTTACTCCTTCTCGATAAGAATGATTGCATCACTGCTTCTCAAAAACCGACAAAAACCTTCTGATTGAAAAAATGCTCTTATTTTGATAGACTGATAAAACAATTTTAAAAGAAGGTAAAAGACTTGTTAGGCTGCAAAACACTGACTGCCTCAGAATCATGGAGATGAGCTCCTCCTCTGCTGAGAAAGGTGGTTAGATTTGTTCTCCAGCTTCATTCAATCAGAAATACATCTACTTTTTTACTGGGCTAACCCTGACTTACTGGTCCCAGTTCATACCAGCTGGAAAACAGAAGCATGAGGGAGTTTCTTAAGACACCAAGAAACAAAATCAGCTAAATTGCGGCGGTTTCACTTCAAGAAAGCTGATTTTGATGTGAACAATAACTTAACCTTCAAGAAACTCAGTGATCTAAATTCAACATGAATTAAAAGGATTTTTCTAAACTCTGAATGCATCATTAGTTCAGGTGCAGCTGATTGATGGCAGGGAATCATGTCCGTCTCCCATTGGCACCCCAAACTTTTCCAAAGACCAAACTAAAGCATTGCTGTGCGTCATGCTTAGTATCACTCTGTTAACCCCTGGTTGGAGCCAGCAGCGACCTGATAAGCAGCTAAGGTTTCATGATTCTCTATTATTGAGCATTAAAGGTCTAACATGATGAAAAGAACACAGGAAACAACATAAGGTTAATTATTTGTTCTGCTCAAAGCAGGTCTGTCCAACGGTTCTGATCCAACAGCGCCGCCGGCATCCAGATGTTCCTTTAGTGTCAGGCTGCTGAACTCAGAAAACTCTGAGATGTAGACAAAGATAATAACTTCATTTTTGGATCTATGAGTTATGATAACTCAAGTTCTTTGTTTTTATCCAAACACAGTTTAACATGATTGAATATGAAGATGATCAGATTTTGCTGATTCAGAAGCAGAAACATTTGTTTTTTTCCCCCTATAAACTGGAAACGTTAATCTGGAATTATTGGTGTTTGGAGTTTAATGGACTATTCTGACCGTTTTCTATCAAAACATGTTTTCCTCTTATCTTTATGTGTTAAAAAGAATCAGCAACCAAAAATCTGTAATCAATCAGGAAAAGCCTGATCAATGAATCATCTTTTCTATTTGAACAAGTAATTTTCCTAAGAAAACGTATTTCTCTGCTAACTCAGTGTGATCACAGCCTAAAGCCTTTTTCTCTCATTCGTCTTTTAAAAAGTAAGGTCAAAAATACATAAACTATGCATTGAAAAACAAAAATAGTGAATCAAACAGAGAATAACAAAAGAAAAAAGAACAAAAGCAAATCAGTTTATCTTACAAACGTGGAAAAAAGCAGATAATTTGGGTCCAATCCGTCTGAGGCGGGGATCCAGGTTTGGTACCGAGGCGCATAACAGTAGGTGTCCAACACTAAAGCAGTGCATCATGGGTAGTGGTTGACACTGATGAGTTGTAGAGACATCATTTGATTTCGGCACTTAGAAAACAATCACAATGAGATCGTTGTTTTAACTGAAATAATTTACAAATCCATTCAAACAGTCAGAATGTTTCATGTAGATTTTTATCTTTTTGTTTTTTATAACTCAACTTCAAAATTCAAAATTGAGAATATTCAAAATACACTTTGAACTCACTCATCTGGATATTTACAGATATGTACAGGAACATGTACACCCCCCCCCCCCCCCCCCCCCAGTTTATTTTCTTTGAAACAGCTTTTCTGAGCTCACAGTTGGATAAAAAAATGTTTTCAATTTGTACATTTGTGTCCCTCCTGAAGCCCCCCAGCCCACCTCACATGCCGGCCCAGATGTAGTTCTCCTCCCCTCCCTGCCCCGCCCCCTCCTGCCTCCCCCTCCCATCCTGTCTCTATATGGATGTACTGTGGGAGGGATCAATGGCTTCGGGTATGGGTCCTGCGGAGACTGCCTGGTAGGATATTGGCATGGGTGTCTTGCCAGGGCTCTGCCGGAAGAGCCCCCCGTTGGGAGCCCGGTGTTTGCACTGCATGGTGCCGCTGAGGCTGGTGCTGCTGAGAGGGTGGTGGGGGGGCAACCCAGGGCCCTGGGATTGGGGCAGCGTCCTGCCTAGGGTCCCCCCATGGTGAGGATGGGGAAGAGGGGGAGGTGGGGGTCCCTCCCGGGGCAGGTAGGTGGTCACAGTGAGACCCGATGGCGGGTATTCCGGGCCCGGAACCAGAGAGCCCTGGCTGGGCTGCACGCTGCCGATGTCCAGCGCAGAGATCTCGATAGAGGGTCCGGGGATCTGCTTGTGGGCCAAGTCCTCGTCCAAAAGACTGTTCATACGGCGATGCACCTGTTCCAGATTCACCTCCTTGTCCTACAAGAGGAGTGGGGAGGTGGAGGAGGACAGGGGGAGACAAGGGGGAGAAAGGGAGGGGAGAAGGGACACAGAGGCTGAGATTGGCGATGGGCCAGTTGCTCTAACTGATTCAGCTCTGCTGAGGCTCCATGCATTCCTGATCAGGCCGTTAGTGATTGTGATGGATGCCAACAGATAGACTGACTCCATTCTGTGGTTGGAGAAGCCCAATAAGAACTGAGGCCACAGAAACCAAATCATGTGTTTATTTTGAAATCAAACTTGGCTGCCGAGTATTAAATGTTAGATGCATGGAGAAAAAAAATCCTGGGGCCAAACTGATGTTGCGTTGCTTGTTGGAGAGCAGTCTGGCTGCACAGCTTCTAGTTTCACTGAAATAATCTTAAAAGATTCATTGAAACCTTCCTGTGTCAGAAAAACACACATGTTCCATGTTCTTAGGCTTCTTAAAGGTCTTTTCTCCCCTCTGTTGAGGGCTTTTCCTCACTGTCCTTGGAGCCGATTGGTTCTGTGTAGGAAAGCTGCAGAATCAGTTCCCTATCAGAACAGTATCGTCAGAACATTGGCTGACGCTGCATCTCCTGCTGATTGCAGTCATGCATACTTGTTAGGCATTAATAGACACTTTAGTGTTTCCTTGTTGAACCCCAGGTCTGCTTCAGTACTCTGGGTTAAGGGAAGGTAGAGGACGAACAGGGAGAGGAGGCAGGCATGGCCAGCATATTAAGTCCACATCCCCTTCATGGCTGTTTGTTTGCTGTGTCTGCAGTCACAGTACAGCTGCTTGGCATTCAGGGAGAATTTAAAGCGACCACTTTCCAACAAGCACATGTGGTTCCTGAACGCAGCTCTTTTTGCTCCCAGGATAGGAATCATTTCAACAAAACAATGTTAATCACACAATGCAAGTGACACATTTGCACTCATTAAAACACAAATGTTCCTTCATGTCATGTTTCAGAGGCTGGACATTTTATACATAAGCAAGGCATGCACCCCCCCCTCCGCTAAAAATCTATCAACACATCCAGAGATGTTCACAGCTACGTTTGGAAAGCTCTGACTTGAAGGTAGGAAAGTGTGGAAAGAAGGTCCTGAAGATCTGCTTACAGCTATTGTTGCTTATCTGAGCCAATTAAAGCATCTCAACATGACGGGCACCTCATTAAAATATGTTTTAGGAGTGTCAGGTTGGGAGCCAGAAACTTAGATAAATGGCCAGGATTAAACCTGGGGGGTTGGGTGGGGGGGTGCCGGGAGCCTCCATTTATTTCAAAACAAACAACCGTGTTAATGAGCGCTCCCAGTGGGAGGCCAGCCGGCCTCAAAGTAGACATTGTAACTGTGGAGGAGACTGAGCTCGAAGCCAGAAAAGAGATTTTCTGATTGTTTCTGGTTCACTTTAGATTCAAGGGGAAAATATTTCATCTCTTTACCAGAGGAGCTGGAACCAGCTGCATGCTCAGATCAATGTGTCCAACACGTCCAACACGTCCAACGCCACCCAGGAGAGGAAGTCCCTCTGGGCGCTGGCCGTGGTGCTGAATTACAGTCCTGCTGGAAAAACTCAGCTGCTTTTTAAGACTTCTTTAGACGAATCAAGGTAAAAAAACAAACAAACTAATAATGAATGGAGATCAGGAGGTTTTCCTAATTGCAAAGTGATGATCACTGAGTTCCCTGTTCCCTCGGCTGGTTCAGGGCTGCTGATGGATGCATGAAAAGCTTTGCTCAGTTGGTCGCCTGTGTTAAGAATCAGGGCAAGAAGCAGTCAGCAGAGACTACAGCTCATTTGCTTGACGTTTTATATCCTTTCATACAGTTTTGTCATGTTTACATTTTTGGTTAAAAAAAAAGGAACTTTAAAATCATCAACTCTTTAAGCCTGTTTAGTTTATGAGGCCGTTAGACGTCCTGTCGGACGTCATCAAAGGGTTGTGATCAGTTATCAACATGAAGATAACTTTTGACCTCGGAACATCAATCTGTTTCCCAGATTGGAGCACAGGTGCTTCCAGGGACTCTTAGAAGGGATGGAAATGAGTTTTTGTTGACTTTTCAAAAGAAATCTGATGTTAGAAAAAATGACTAGAGTTAGAAAAAATGGAACTGTTCCATCCTGACCTAAAGCTAAAATAAAACATTAAATCTGATCTTTATCATGCAAGAAAGGGTTAAATCTTAGCAGGAAAGGTCAGCAGAAGATTGTCCAAACATGTAAAAATGATCAAACAAAACAGAAGAATGAAACAGAGGATTTTTCATGGAGGAAGGATCTGTGCTGCTGCTGAAACGATCGCATCAGTTCCTGATGATCAACTGAGGCAATCAGATCCAGTTTAGCTTCTTATCAAATAAACAAAACACTTTTTTATGTCTACATTAATATTTAAAAATTCAGTTTCAGTTTGAACTTTAGGAAATACATTTTTCTAATCAAGATAAAAATCTAAATATTCTGTTTGATTTAAAGTCACCAGAAGGATTTGGCACCAGAAGGGAGGCGTGATTTGGCTCCGATCTGAGCAGAAAGGCAAACAAATGATGCATCAGTTTGGCTTGTTTTGTCGGTTTCTAATCTGACCTGTATCAATTGCTTCTGCTTCATCCCAGCCTCTCTCTCTGTCTGTCCAAATGTCCCTCCTCCCTTCCGATGAAGCAGTTGTAATGTCATTATATGTCAATGGACCAGAAACCCTTGCCAGTCTGTAATCCTTAGTGACCTGCACGAGATCATAGACAGTCAAGTGTCAATAAAGAGATGGAGAGAGGGAGAGGAGAGAGGGACGGGTGTCCACATTGACATATAATCTGCAGCACGGCACGACACAGTGACAGCAACAGGTAGGAATTAAAGAGACAAGGTCCCCAAAGAGCCACACACAACCGTCTGCTCACACTTTAGTTTATGGATCCACATCAAGGCACCATCCAGACAGAGTTTATTCTACCTGCATTAGTCCTGACAGCACCACTCATAGAGCACTCTACAGGAGGAGGCTGGTAGATGCTGACCAGCCCTAAAAACACCTCCTCCTCCTGCATATGAAGCGTTACGTTCTGCCTAAATAAGGCGGCCAACTGCCTGGTTAAATGACCTCTGACCTCTGGTGATACTACTGCTTCATGATGCTTAGAAAACAGAATTCCTTACATGGATCATGAAAGGTGAAGTTGCTGCTCATATGTAGGTTTAAAAAAGGTTTTTGACATTCCTGTCATCAGTCCAGCCAATCCTGGGGCTGTAGGGGGCGCAGTTACACACCGCTCTTTATCCAGCAGCTCAGATGGAGAGAAACTTTCAGCGATGGGAGGTCTTGGTTCTTGCTTCCAGGACGGGAAGCTTCTAGAGCTCTGAAACAGCCCTGCCCTGATTTATGGGTGACTTCAAGTCACTTTACTGTCGACTAGTATAGACTAGCAGGGGCTGCCATGGTGCGGCGCCCAGGGAACATTGTGGGGTTTAGGGTCTTGCTCAGGGACCCAGAGTGGCAATCTGTGGGAGTGGGGCTCAAACTCAAAACCTTTAGATTCATAGCTTTATGCCCCAACCACTAGGCCGCCACTCCCCTTTATCAATATGGTGATTTTTCTACTTTAACTATTAAAAATCAATAGATTTCAGTAACCATTCAGGAATAAATCCATCATCTGAAAGTGTCCCTTGCTCTATTATCAATCAGTTGACAACAGTTTAGGCTCTCCATGCAAGTCCATGATGATTTATCATCCGTCCATATCACTCATGGTTTTCCTCCAGTTCTGCTTGGTGCTCATAAATATTCCCATTGTGAAATAAATGAAGGAATATTCTTTCTGAACTGGTTTTCATCCAAAAAGGTTTTCCAGAGAGGAAAAATATCTGGCCATAAAAATGTCCTCAGTTTATATCTCTGCTCCAGGATGGACCCCCCCTCTCTGTCCAATTTGGACCCCCCCTCTCTGTCCAGGATGGACCCCTCCTCTCTGTCCAAGGTTGGCCCCTCCACTCTGTCCAGGATGGACCCCTCCACTCTGTCCATGGTGGACCCCTCCACTCTGTCCAGGGTGGACCCCCCCTCTCTGTCCATGGTGGACCCCTCCACTCTGTCCAGGGTGGACCCCCCCTCTCTGTCCATGGTGGACCCCTCCACTCTGTCCAGGATGGACCCCTCCTCTCTGTCCAAGGTTGGCCCCTCCACTCTGTCCAGGATGAACCTCCTCCTCTCTGTCCAAGGTTGGCCCCTCCACTCTGTCCAGGGTGGACCCCCCCTCTCTGTCCAAGGTTGGCCCCTCCACTCTGTCCAAGGTTGGCCCCTCGACTCTGTCCAGGATGGACCCCTCCTCTCTGTCCAAGGTGGACCCCCCCTCTCTGTCCAAGGTTGGCCCCTCCACTCTGTCCAGGATGAACCTCCTCCTCTCTGTCCAAGGTTGGCCCCTCCACTCTGTCCAGGGTGGACCCCCCCTCTCTGTCCAAGGTTGGCCCCTCCACTCTGTCCAGGATGGACCCCTCCTCTCTGTCCAAGGTTGGCCCCTCCACTCTGTCCAAGGTTGGCCCCTCCACTCTGTCCAGGATGGACCCCTCCTCTCTGTCCAAGGTGGACCCCCCCTCTCTGTCCAGGGTGGACCCCCCCTCTCTGTCCATGGTGGACCCCTCCACTCTGTCCAAGGTGGACCCCTCCACTCTGTCCATGGTGGACCCCTCCACTCTGTGCAGGATGGACCCCTCCACTCTGTCCAGGATGGACCCCTACGTCTCTGTCCAAGGTGGACCCCTCTACTCTGTCCAAGGTGGACCCCTCCACTCTGTGCAGGATGGACCCCTACCTCTCTGTCCAGGATGGACCCCTACCTCTCTGTCCAGGATGGACCCCTCCACTCTGTCCATGGTGGACCCCTCCACTCTGTGCAGGATGGACCCCTCCACTCTGTCCAGGATGGACCCCTACCTCTCTGTCCAAGGTTGACCCCTCTACTCTGTCCAAGGTGGACCCCTCCACTCTGTGCAGGATGGACCCCTACCTCTCTGTCCAGGATGGACCCCTACCTCTCTGTCCAGGATGGACCCGCTCCTCTCTGTCCAGGGTGGACCCGCTCCACTCTGTCCAAGGTTGGCCCCTCCACTCTGTCCAGGATGGACCCCTCCTCTCTGTCCAAGGTGGACCCCCTCTCTCTGTCCAGGGTGGACCCCCCCTCTCTGTCCATGGTGGACCCCTCCACTCTGTCCAAGGTGGACCCCTCCACTCTGTCCATGGTGGACCCCTCCACTCTGTGCAGGATGGACCCCTCCACTCTGTCCAGGATGGACCCCTACCTCTCTGTCCAAGGTGGACCCCTCTACTCTGTCCAAGGTGGACCCCTCCACTCTGTGCAGGATGGACCCCTACCTCTCTGTCCAGGATGGACCCCTACCTCTCTGTCCAGGATGGACCCCTACCTCTCTGTCCAGGGTGGACCCCTACCTCTCTGTCCAAGGTGGACCCCTACCTCTCTGTCCAGGGTGGACCCCTACCTCTCTGTCCAACGTGGACCCCTACCTCTCTGTCCAGGGTGGACCCCTACCTCTCTGTCCAGGGTGGACCCCTACCTCTCTGTCCAAGGTGGACCCCTACCTATCTGTCCAAGGTGGACCCCTACCTCTCTGTCCAGGATGGACCCCTACCTCTCTGTCCAAGGTGGACCCCTACCTATCTGTCCAAGGTGGACCCCTCCTCTCTGTCCAAGGTGGACCCCTACCTATCTGTCCAAGGTGGACCCCTCCTCTCTGTCCAAGGTGGACCCCCCCTCTCTGTCCAGGATGGACCCCTCCACTCTGTCCAAGGTGGACCCCCCCTCTCTGTCCAAGGTGGACCCCCGCCTCTCACCCACTGACAGCTGGAGATTGACACCAGCAGCCCTCATGACCCCAGCTGGGATAAATGGATGGATGATTCAGAAAATAAATATGACATATTACATTGTAAAACTCACAACTTAATAAATAAATTTTCTTAAATTAATTTAGAATGCTTTGATTGACATAATTAATGTCAATAATGATGCTAATTGTTGCTTATTTGCTATTATTTTAGATCTAGAAATCAACATGTCTTGAAGTATCTGTGTGTATTTTTATGACTGTGTTGTTATTTTGGATTCAAGGCCCCAAACGTCGGGGACCCAGAGGAGACCCCTGAAGATCATCAGCGTGATAAAATCACATCATGAAGGAACCTGAACTTTTCAGCTGAGGTTGTCTGACAGACAGAAGGTTATGTGAGCAGATTTATTTCCATGGAGCCGTTTTTATTCCAGAATGTCGGGTTAAAAATGTTGATGCTGCTGCAGCAGATCTTCGGTTCATCGTTATCAGTTTATCTGTCATTTAAATCCATTTCCTAAAGCTGGTTGCATGTTTAATTAGTGCTTTGCTCTCATGAAGCTGTAGATCTGAATCATTTTGTTTAAGTAGACGGTTAAATAACACCAACGCATATCTTTGTAAGGTACATCCTCCCTTCCATCCAATTAAACCTGATTTATAGAGAGCTGCACTCTGCCAGTGAACGGAGGATCAGGTAAAGGTCTGAACGAGACGCAGGAAGCTGTTAGTTCTCCCTGCAGGACCATCTCAGCTTTGTCATCACAGGATCTACATATTCCAGGGCTGGGCTGGGATCAGTTAGGAAATGCATTTTTTAGAATGCTATTAAACTGCTTTAGGAAGATGAGAAGAATTGATGCTGAGCTTCTTTCTGCCTTTAAACTAAACTACTGGGAGCAAAACTTACTGCCTGTTTCTTTTAAGCACTTTTCTATAAACAGCCGAGCTGCTCTGGTTTTATGCTTTGGTCTGTTTGTCTGCTGAGCTTCCCGTCTTCTAACAGATCTAGATAGATCAGTCTAACAGATCTAGTTAGATCAGTCTAACAGATCTAGTTAGATCAGTCTAATGGATCTAGTTAGATCAGTCTAACAGATCTAGTTAGATCAGTCTAACAGATCTAGATAGATCCGTTCTAATGGATCTAGTTAGATCAGTCTAATGGATCTAGTTAGATCAGTCTAACAGATCTAATTAGATCAGTCTAATTGATCTAGTTAGATCAGTCTAATGGATCTAGTTAGATCAGTCTAACAGATCTAATTAGATCAGTCTAATTGATCTAGTTAGATCAGTCTAATGGATCTAGTTAAATCAGTCTAATGGATCTAGTTAGATCAGTCTAATGGATCTAGTTAAATCAGTCTAATTGATCTAGTTAGATCAGTCTAACGGATCTAGTTAGATCAGTCTAATTGATCTAGTTAGATCAGTCTAACGGATCTAGTTAGATCAGTCTAATTCGTCTAGTTAGATCAGTCTAATGGATCTAGTTAGATCAGTCTAATTGATCTAGTTAGATCAGTCTAACGGATCTAGTTAGATCAGTCTAATGAATCTAGTTAGATCAGTCTAACAGATCTAGTTAGATCAGTCTAATGGATCTAGTTAGATCAGTCTAATGGATCTAGTTAGATCAGTCTAATGAATCTAGTTAGATCAGTCTAACAGATCTAGTTAAATCAGTCTAATTGATCTAGTTAGATCAGTCTAACAGATCTAGTTAGATCAGTCTAATGGATCTAGTTAGATCAGTCTAATGGATCTAGTTAGATCAGTCTAACGGATCTTGGTAGATCAGTCTAATGGATCTAGTTAGATCAGTCTAACAGATCTAGTTAGATCAGTCTAATTGATCTAGTTAGATCAGTCTAACAGATCTAGTTAGATCAGTCTAATGGATCTAGTTAGATCAGTCTAACAGATCTAGATAGATCAGTCTAACAGATCTAGTTAGATCAGTCTAATGGATCTAGTTAGATCAGTTCTAATGAATCTAGTTAAATCAGTCTCATTGATCTAGTTAGATCAGTCTAATGGATCTAGTTAGATCAGTCTAATGGATCTAGTTAGATCAGTCTAACAGATCTAGTTAGATCAGTCTAATGGATCTAGTTAGATCAGTTCTAATGAATCTAGTTAAATCAGTCTCATTGATCTAGTTAGATCAGTCTAACGGATCTAGTTAAATCAGTCTAATGGATCTAGTTAGATCAGTCTAACAGATCTAGTTAAATCAGTCTAATTGATCTAGTTAGATCAGTCTAATGAATCTAGTTATGTCAGTCTAATGGATCTAGTTAGATCAATCTAACAGATCTAGTTAAATCAGTCTAATGGATCTAGTTAGATCAGTCTAATGAATCTAGTTAGATCAGTCTAACGGATCTAGTTAAATCAGTCTAATGGATCTAGTTAGATCAGTCTAACAGATCTAGTTAAATCAGTCGAATTGATCTAGTAAGATCAGTCTAACAGATCTAGTTAAATCAGTCTAATTGATCTAGTTAGATCAGTCTAATGAATCTAGTTAGATCAGTCTAATGGATCTAGTTAGATCAGTCTAATTGATCTAGTTAGATCAGTCTAATGGATCTAGTTAAATCAGTCTAATGGATCTAGTTAGATCAGTCTAATGGATCTAGTAAGATCAGTCTAACAGATCTAGTTAAATCAGTCTAATGGATCTAGTTAAATCAGTCTAATGGATCTAGTTAGATCAGTCTAATGGATCTAGTTAGATCAGTCTAATGGATCTAATTAGATCAGTGTAATGAATCTAGTTAGATCAGTCTAATGGATCTAGTTAGATCAGTCTAATTGATCTAGTTAGATCAGTCTAATGAATCTAGTTAGATCAGTCTAATGGATCTAGTTAGATCAGTCTAATTGATCTAGTTAGATCAGTCTAATGGATCTAGTTAAATCAGTCTAATGGATCTAGTTAGATCAGTCTAATGGATCTAGTAAGATCAGTCTAACAGATCTAGTTAAATCAGTCTAATGGATCTAGTTAAATCAGTCTAATGGATCTAGTTAGATCAGTCTAATGGATCTAGTTAGATCAGTCTAATGGATCTAATTAGATCAGTGTAATGAATCTAGTTAGATCAGTCTAATTGATCTAGTTAGATCAGTCTAATGGATCTACTTAAATCAGTCATTTTATTACGTATTTTTTCATTTCTGTTAGATTCTAATCGTCTTCCTTTCTGTTAGATTCTAATCGTCTTCATTTCTGTTAGATTCTAATCGTCTTCATTTCTGTTAGATTCTAATCGTCTGTAACGCTAAAAGTTTTCCTCGCCAGTCGGAGCAGACGCTCCTCCTCCTGCTAATGATCTCCTCCTTTCAGAACCAAACCTTTAAGCTGCTCTTAAATGCAGATAAGACGTTGCCGTGGCGACTGAACCTTGCAGCCTGGAACATGCGGGAACATGAGGAAGGGGAGTTTTTAATGGGCAAATTAGTCGGAGTAATGTTTCGACCCCCCCCCCCCTCCCCCTTTAAGGTGACAGGGGAGCAAAATGACAGAAAAACATAAACAGATGAAGCGGCTGAAATCATAAGAGACCAAATTTGATTTCAATCAGTGACCTCAGAGCTACTCTCGCCTCCCTCGGCCCCCCAGCCTTCCTCCACTAACCCTGTCCTCCTACAGTCTATAGCTGGGTGTACTGGAGCTCCACTAAGTCGGGGCTCGTGTCTGCGGCTGGATCCTTAAAGTAGAGTGTGGCAGTGTCTTCCCCCCGCTGGCCCGTCCGCCGGGACCTATGCTCAGTCACCTCTTTGGGCTGCTCCTGCCCACAGCGGTTGCTGTTCCACCACGCTTCCAGGCCGGCCACCATGCAGGCCAGCAGGAGGCCGGCGGCCAGGATGCAGAAGATGCCAGCAAAGCTGTGCAGCTTGAGGGAGCGGCCGTCAGGATGGGCGCTGGCATGGCTGCTGAGGTCACAGCGTCCCGTACGAGGCCACCACTTCTGCTTCATGATGTCCAGGTCGCCTCTCTCCTGCAGCTCCAGGATCCTGCAGGCCACAGCAGCACAATGACAGACATTTAGGAAGGATGTAGAAACCTGCAGGGAATCCATGGAGCGGCTCAAAGGCATCTAGTTTCAACTCATCAGCTGTTTTCCATTAAAACATTCAATTAGAAAAAAAAAGTGAACACATTTCTGATCAGGCTACAGATGCAGAACATCCTTTACTTTAGGTGTCAGACAAGAACCTCCTGTGAGCAGCTGTCAAACCCAGTTTTATTTATAAAAATTAAACAATTATGTTTTATGACCTTGAATTCCGGATTCTTCCATTCAGAAGCAAATGATGGAAAACTGCAGTTTTTCTGTTTTTCTGGATGGCAGCGATTTATCAGTGAGACGGGGGCTTCTGGCCGCCTGCATAGACGTCCATGAAACAGGCTGACTGTTCAGCGCACAGCCGAGTCTGACGGAAAATATTTAGCTACTCTTCTTATGATGCGGCCCAAACTGGTTAGAGAAAATAATTTTCTTTCCAGAATCAGTTTAGAGATGATTGTGTTTTTATTGAGCTGCGCTTTATTGATTACTGCTCAGATCGGCAGCGTTCGGCTGAATTCCTGCATTATATCAACTCTTCTTTACATCCTGTTTTTTCTGACATGTAGAATGTTTCTCCTGCCGCCACACGGCTTCCTCCAGTTTATCCAGAGTAGAACTAAATTCATGCGTTTAGGCTCAGCTCAGTGAAGGTCAGCGGTAACCCTAACCTTAAACCAGAGGACCAAACGCTTTATCCAAGAGTGATGGAGGCAGCAGTGATGGGAGCTGGTCTGAACATGAGCGGATGTTGGTTAGAATGAACAATAGGCCGGCCCTCATTCTACACTCAGACACGTTTCTCCCTGCAGCTCCTTCAGGGCCGCACTGGAAAGACGCCTCAGGCTGCTGAACCAGCCCACAGCAGAAAGTTCATTAAGAAAGGAGCAGCTCAGCATCCATGGAGGGACAGGAATGAAACTCAGAGAGACAGAAGGAAGAGGAGGAATAACATGGAACTGACAAGAGAAAAAATATCAGCAAACTGGACCTGGATGGACACCAGTTCAATCTAAACTGGTTTTCTAACCTTGGAATGTGTCACAGAGTGATGTTAAACCATTCAGCATCAGATGGAAAGATAATGTAGACAAAGTGTGACCCAACCTCCAAACTAACAGACGGCCAGAAGGAACAGGCTGCAGGCAGGACCAATATGAGACCAGCGTCCCAGAAAGACCATATAGGAGCTGCAGTCGGCATGTTGGATGTCCTCTGGTCACTGAAACTGCTTTTCTACACCAGTGTTATAAAGTAACAAAGTAAAAGTACTTCACTACTGTACTTAAGTATATTTTAGAGTACTTCATATTTTCCAAGAGTATAATTTTTTTGAGAACTTTCACTTTTACTTCACTACATTTACAGACTTAATTGCGTACTTTTACTCCGATACATTTTCAATGTTTGGTTTAGTTACTAAGTAAAAAAAATAATAAAAAATAGGAGACGCCAGTTTCATAAAGCCAGTCTACATTTATACTGCACTTGGTTGTTTATATTATTTTAAGTGAAGTTAACCTTCAAAGTTTACCAAAATGTAAAATAAAGTCATTCAAACTGCATTTACTTTTTACTTATACTTTATTACTTTAGTACATCTATTTTTACAGTAATTCTTAGACTTAAGTAAAAGCCATTTCAGATACTTTAAGACTTTTACTCAAATGACATTTGGACTTTTCCCAAAGTCATATTTTGGAGAGGTACTTATACTTTTACTTGACTCCGAGATTTCAGTACTTTATAAAACACTGGTCTCCACACAGCTGGGGGCCGAGGCTGCAAACACAAACAGCCCTTCAGATTTAGAGCACCGTGGATTTATTTGGAATAATAATCTACTTTCTATTGCTACAAAATCCCTAAACGATTCTGTGATGTTTGTGGTGGGATAGAAGCCAGCTGCATGTGGTGAACTAAAGAGGAGGATGAAGGCAGGAGGTGGAGGAAGAGGAGGAGGTGAAGGAAGAGGAGGAAGAGGAGGAGGTCTGCTACAGAGAAGAACTGATGACTGAAGGTTCTGTTGCTCTCGCTGCAGTTCAGACCACAGTCGGTCTGTTTGCAGCGTTTCTCATCTCCAGCATTAATGAAAGCTGCAGCCTCAGAGGAGGAATCAGCTGAAGGTCAGTCTGGGTTTGGATCTGAGCTGAATGTCCTCAGCTTTTCCTGCATCAGACCAACCAAGCGAGTCACAGAGATTTCAGTGATCAGTTGCAGATTCAAATTATTTTACTCTAAAGCAACAATCTTCCTGTAGCTGAGATGTGCGCCGTGAGGCAATCACATCAGCTGTGTGAAGAAAACCTGATTGTTGTTGTTCTGCTGCTCCGACCCTCAGAGTTTCTATGAAGCAGCAAACAGCGTCTGTCTGCCTCTCAGAGGTTTGAACTCCCGCCGCTGACTCAGCGTCCCCTCAGGTCCCCCAATCGTCGCTTTGAAAGGGGACGATGGGATTATCGCTCAGCGTGAGCTTCGCCGCCGAGGATGACACAGGAGGACAAGGAGTCAGAGTCTGAGAGGAGACAGGAGTGGAGGAGGTGTCAATGACAGATGCCTCTGGCTTTAAGAGGAGCAAAGAGAGCAGAATTCCGTCAGCATCAAAGCGCAGCGGGGCTGCTGCTAATGCTTTGTGTTAACATCTCTATTAACACCAAGACAACAGCTCTACTGATTGTGTGTTTTTCCTCCTCTCTATGAAGCCTCCATGGTTAAAGGATTAACGGGTTCGTGCATCAGTGCAGCAAACATTGATGTTTCCAGCTGGGAGCTGCTGAATAATAGCTGCCCTTCCTACCAACTTTTCTAAGTTTTCAAGGCAGCTCAGACTCTGAGCCCTGCAGCTTTTCATCACACAGAGCAAATCAAAGAACAGGTTCAGGTAAAATTCCTGCAAAAATAGCTTCCATTCAAAATTGGTTGGCATCTGGGTTCTTTAACAGGAAAACCAATGCAGACGTTTTCCTGCAAGCCATCTCCAGAGGTCGTCCTGCAAACTTCTGAGGAGCTTCCTGGTTGGTGCTGCTGGTTTTCGGATTGGTCCTCAGTTTCTATCTTTGGGGTTTTTCCTCCTTTATGCTGAAAAAACTGGGTTTTTGAGCAGAAACGTTTTATTCATTCATCCCCAGATTCATGTTAGAAACATTACAACAAGGTTTAACTGCGGCGGACAAGGAAGGATTGTTTTATTGCTGGTAGTTATACTGAAGTGCTTGGCAGCCATTCCTTTCCTGGTTCGTTCCTATTAAGCTTCATGTTCTGTTTCATTTTGTGTCGAGGGAAACCTTTGCTAGTCCATGTTTGGGTCATTCTTTGAACAACTGGAACCATTAGTTGCTTCAATTTCTCATTAATCGATCTGTTGTTTAATTAAGAATAAATATTTCTCCTTCCTTAACTTTAATTTCATGCAGTTCACTATTTTCAAATACATTTGAACCATTAAAAATATTTGAACATAAAACATACATGTTAAAAGGAAATTATAAAAATATATTAAAGCTACAGCGTGTAATTTTCAACGTCATCAAACGGTCGGACTGCGGGATCAAGGTAACAAATAAAAGACAATAAAGGTTTATAGATTACTGTAAGTGAGTTAAAATATTTTAAAGTAAACTAAAGTATATTTGCAGATAGTTAAAAATAAAGCATTATTTAGTCAAATATTGCTGGTGTTGCAGTGCTTATGCGCCAAACGCTGTGATCCTTGATGGGGCTGTTGCAGGTTTGAAGCCCTGCCTGCCGCATGTCCTCCTCTCTCTACTTATATTTCCTGTTTGCCTACTTTCAAAAACAATAAAATAAAAGCCACAAGATAAATAAAATAAAAGTAGCTGAACAAACCGAGGCTCAGAGCCAACAGCAGCTGTCAGAAGATCCATGTTCATAAAACCGATCATCTCAACATATGCAGATGATCCACTACTTTCCCTCTAGTTTTATCTTTACAATAATAACTTTAATGCAAAGATGTATTTTTCCGTTTAGTTCTCTCTAAATCATGGGCTGAATTTAAATTTTCTTCTGAATTTTCTCTAAACACGTTCTCTGTCTAAAGCCAGACATTAGTTACAACATTTTTCTTTTTGAAATCATCTTTCAAACCTGTTTAAATGTGAAGATTCTACATTCATATTATCAAAGTGAGACGGCAGTGAATTATTACCAAAATAAATTAATGCTAAGAAGGAACCCACCAAGAAAATCAATACCAAATGGATGAGAAAGTTTTCTGACTAAAGAAAACTGTTAATTCATGATGTAATAATGTGGAGATTAGGATCAATCTGCAAGATTTTTTAGACCTCCCTGGGATCAATTAGTTTTTGATGGGAAGAAATGTTTCACTCTGCAGCCCCTCCACTTCATCTCAGGAAGATGAACAAACTTCCTTACATTTTCTGCCTTTGCTCAGACAAATCAGCCTCCCAGAGACGGCCGTGTAATTAGCACATGTACTTCTGTTTACATTCACACACCGTGAGTAATCCTGTTTCCTTCGCAGCGACGCTGCCTAATGCCAGCTCCTTTCATGTGAGCCTAATTGGCTTCAGCCTCAGAGGCGTTATTGATTTACCAGCCAGTGAACGACCTGCAGGTGTTTCTTATCTCCTGATCTTTTAACACACAGGTTTAAAAATCAGTCAGCGTGACAGCACTTCATCTTCCTCATTAAAACGCATTCTGGAATTTGGTGTGACGGACCACTCAGTGAGGCACTTTACTCACATCTGACGATTTTCACAAGGACTTCTAAGAGCAGAGTTTTTAATGAACTCTGAAGGTCAACATGGTGAATAAGAGGGAGGAGAAAGCCTCCAACCTTCATCATTATCTTTTTTTTTCAGCCATACTCCGCTCCATGTCAGCTAGAGATTCATGTTCAGTTTTCATTGGAGCGCAATCTCAGCTGAAACTGAATGAAAGCTTCGGCCACAGGAGGTTGGTCTAAGGTGCAGAGCTATTAGTTCTCTGGTCCATTATCTCTCAATGACAAAGGGTTAGGGTTAACTCATCCAGGCTTCTGTTCTTAGACATTCTTCAGTGATCCAAGCGGACAACAGCTCTACACATTGGTGATATTTTCTCTGTGGCAATGTTTCTCTGTGATAGTTGCTTCATCGTGTCAACCAGCATACCAAATATTGCTGGCTCAACACTTGATCGGGTTTCTATAGTTCATGCTGACCCCACCCAAACTGCACAATAACAAAACCCATGTGTATTCATGTTGCATTGCTGACTTTAGTAAACGTTTCAGCTGTTATCAAGCATGATCTTTTCCAGCAGACTAGTGGCCACTAGGGGGCCTCTGGCCACTGGGGAGTCTGTGGCCACTAGGGGTCTGTGGCCACTAGGGGGCCTCTGGCCACTGGGGAGTCTGTGGCCACTAGGGGTCTGTGGCCACTAGGGGGCCTCTGGCCACTGGGGAGTCTGTGGCCACTAGGGGTCTGTGGCCACTAGGGGGCCTCTGGCCACTGGGGAGTCTGTGGCCACTAGGGGGCCTCTGGCCACTGGGGAGTCTGTGGCCACTAGGGGGCCTCTGTCCACTGGGGAGTCTGTGGCCACTAGGGGGTGTGTGGCCACTGGGGAGTCTGTGGCCACTAGGGGGCCTCTGGCCACTGGGGAGTCTGTGGCCACTAGGGGGCCTCTGGCCACTGGGGAGTCTGTGGCCACTAGGGGGCCTCTGTCCACTGGGGAGTCTGTGGCCACTAGGGGGCCTCTGGCCACTGGGGAGTCTGTGGCCACTAGGGGGCCTCTGGCCACTGGGGAGTCTGTGGCCACTAGGGGGCCTCTGTCCACTGGGGAGTCTGTGGCCACTAGGGGGTGTGTGGCCACTGGGGAGTCTGTGGCCACTAGGGGGCCTCTGTCCACTTAGGAGTCTGTGGCCACTAGGGGGTGTGTGGCCACTGGGGAGTCTGTGGCCACTAGGGGGCCTCTGGCCACTGGGGAGTCTGTGGCCACTAGGGGGCCTCTGTCCACTAGAGGGCCTCTGTCCACTTAGGAGTCTGTGGCCACTAGGGGGTGTGTGGCCACTGGGGAGTCTGTGGCCACTAGAGGGCCTCTGGCTACTGGGGAGTTAGCTTCTGTAACATTTCATCATGCTCAGAATCAACCAATGAATGATTTTGATTCAGTAATTTAGAGAGGATCTGACAAACTCAATAAGATATGCTGATAAAGATTTATTTTTTCTTTCATCTAGCATCAAGTTTCTATTAAAACTGCTAATATTCAGAGTGCACCTGAAGCTGACGGGGGGTGTCCTGGTCCAGTGTCACTCATCAATTCATCCTGTATGTTGAAAGAGTCTACATCAGTGATCTCCTCAGCATAACTTGTTCTCACTTACTTCTGAGAGAAGAGGTCTCTGTAGGGGCTGCCGTGCTGCATGGCGATGCCGTAGCCTTTGCTGCTCATGCTGTTTCCTGACACGGTGACAGCACAGTCATCGTCTGTCAACGCTGCATACTCCAGCACTGCCATGTCCCACAGGAAGGCGTAGGGGCTCTTCTTTGCCTGTAGGAAAACGGATGGGAGAACATGATGCTAAAACAATGAGAAAAGGAAATATTATTTCCACATTTCTGCAACATTTGGTCCAGATTTCTGCAACATTTGGTCCAGATTTCTGCCATGTTAGCATAATTATCATTGAAGATGTGTGTGTTTATCACACCCTGGTATTTGCTACCTGTTGCGCGTCAGAACTGATGTTTTTGTCTAATTAAGATGCTGCTGAAGATTCTCAGTCATCCAGGTCATAGTCATTCCTTAAAAGACTTGGTTTCCAAGGTTTGAAGACATTTCACTTCCCCTCCAGGAAGCTTTCTCAATTCAAAGGTCTGGATCTGCAGTGAGTTTGAGTCTTTATACAGACAAGGCCTTGTATTGCTTGGAAACATGCAGATTGAAACCGACAAGCGGGTCGTTTGGGTCCATTGTTAGCCTGAACTGCTATTCACATGGCTGCTGTCTTTGCAGAGGATTTGTTGCTTCGTTTTTAACTGTAAAGCCTCTTCAGCTCATGTAAAATGCATCTGAATCGACAGAGGCAGTAAGTAAGAGGAGCGGAGGATCCAAGCGGTCTGTAAAACAGATGAAAGGCCTTTGGGTGGAAACGTCAGCAGATCCAGGGGGACGTTTATCATGCAAACGGCTGAATAATGGACGCCTTCAAAGCCCATTAGTCTCAGAAACAATTGGTGGTCAGCTTTTAGGGAGATCTATGAACAAAATAATCCATAATAGTCCCGCTTTAACACACACACACACACACACACTCAGGGTGCGGTCTGTTTAATTGGTGCATTGTTTCACTGCACTGGTAATTAGCTAGTAGATAAACAGAGGAAGTGTATTTGTTTTTTTGTCTTTATGACTGAGTGGTTGTGTTTCCAGAAAGTTCCAGCACTTCGGCAGCTCCTCAGTCCAAACACTCTAATAAGCAGCCTGATAGTGACCATCAATTAAAGAGGGTCACCAAATCTCTGGAGAAGCTGCAGAGATCCAAAGCTCAGGCGGGACAATCCGTCCCTGAAAATCTGTCCTAAATCTGCAAAAGGAAAGTGGAATAATGGACCAACCATTTTTATTTCTTTGATCAGGATCCACTGGTGCCTCTATGGTTCAGTGCTTTAAATAATGCATTTTGTATAAGTTACAGCCGACAAACCACACACAAAAGCTAAGGAGAAAATCCAGGATCATGGACAAAGAACGTGTTTATTTCGTGCTGCAGATAAGAACTGTTTCTAAAGCGTGAGAATGTTACAGCAGAGGGTTTCCTCAGACCTTGCGGATGCCTTCGGAGGGGCTGGACACAGAGTAGTCCAAGCCGTCATTCTTGCTGATGGTTCTCCACAGCTCTGCGTACGTGCTGTCCTGCTCCAGAGGGTTGGTGCCTTTGTTCCTGAAGTAGTCGTAGACAGCAGAGTCTCTTACTGTGCCATAGTCCACCTCAATCTGCCTCGCCAAGTCCTGGAAGGACCTGCAGCAGAGAAAATAAAGTCATTTCATGTTTTTTTTCTTTTGACAGCAGTTAACCAGGTAAGGACATTTACAGCATATCAGCTTCCCGGTTGACAAACGGAATCATTTATGTTCATCTTTTACTGCAGGTTGAAATCTATGGGAATTTATTTCTAGGTGAAAATACATTTTCCCCTAAATTAACACTGAATTCTTTAATTTTGCCACAAGGCTGGAACTTTTTGTCAGATAAATTATGCTGAAGGCTTTTTTAAATTTAGAGTTTAATATAAAAACTTTCAGGATATCTGGGAACTATTTATTAGGAGCTTCCTGTTTCCAGGGGTGTAACCGCTTTGTGACACCAAGGCTCGTTTATCTTATGAGGAAAACAATTCATTCGGATCCACAGCTGGACAAAGACTCAGGGTTTTCACAGGGAAGTGAATCCCCACCTGTAGCTCTAAACGTTAGTCTCTGTTCATCTGATTAAAATGTTTAGTTTCTTTCTAAAAAACATGAAGGGGAGTGTTGGCCTAGAGGTCAGAGCGGCGATCTGCGCTCTGAGAAAGTTGCAAATATCCGGTTCGATCCCCACAGACTGCCACTCTGGGTCCCTGAAAAGGACCCTTAACCCCACACTGCTCCCCGGGCGCCGCACAATGGCGGCCCACTGCTCCCCGAGGGGAGGTGTTACATAAAATAAGTTTTGCTCTTGGATTGAAGAGGGAAAAGAGACATTTTGCTAAAGGAACAAGACAATTTACACTTAAAATAAGAAAACAATATTGCATTGTCTTATTTTAAGTGCATTTTATCTAATTATCTTAATTTACGAGTAAAAATACTCACTCCAGTGGCAAAATCACATTTACCTACTTAAATTAAGGGTAAATACACCTGATATAATAAATTTTTACTTATTTTTAAATAGTTTTTCCTCACTTAAGTTCAGTTATTATAAAAACCCATCTTTAACATTACACTTTAAATTCTGAAACTCAATTACAAAACAAACCATTTGGGGAAATAAATAATAAACAAAACCTAAGTTTGAAATGTAAACTAATAACAGTAAGACATGTTGAAAGCAATGTGACCAAAGTCTGTAAAAGACAGGAAATTATGTTTTTCAGGCAGTTTTGTGTTTCCTTTGTTTATTTGAAGGCTAAAGGTAGAAAAAAGAATTTAGTTATGTGAATAAAGTCTTATTTCAGGTCCAAACTGTGAGAAAGTAAAAGCTGAGGCATGTTGGTGGGCAGGAAGCCGTCCTGCTTTTGGTCCCAGATCCGTGGATCTTTGCTGCATGTTTTCTCCCCTCAAAGCAGATAGTGGGACAGACATAAAAATGGATATTTCATCAGCTGGAATCCATCAGAACTTATCACCAGTGAAAGGCTATCAGTGTTGATGAGACCAAATGTTTACCAGTTGAATTGCTGTCATTATGGACTGGGACGAGTCAAAGCTAATTAAATGTGGCAGCATTACGGCGTGAAGGTGCTTTTCTGCTGGAGGGACTGGATGTGGTCAAAGCTTGAACACGGTGACTGAAAGCGTCCCACTAGTATCATTAAAGAAGGCAAAGGAACTGCTGGCATGCAGCAGAAAGCTCCAGACTCATTTCCATAGAAAGGCTCTGAAGGTGTTAACGGGATGTGGCGGCCTTGTGACTTCATTTGGAGGGGATTAAACTGACTTCAGACAATAAAGTAAAAAATCTTGGTGTTATTTTTGATCAGGACCTGTCATTTAAATCCCAGATCAAAGAGGTTTCTAGAATTTCCTTCTTTCATCTGAGGAATATTGCAAAAATGAGCAATCTCCTGTCCAGGGGTGATGCTGAGAAACTAGTCCATGCATTTGTTACTTCAAGGCTGGACTATTGTAATTCTTTACTATCAGGAAGTCCACAAACTGTAGTTAGAAGCCTTCAGCTGATCCAAAATGCTGCAGCCAGAGTTCTGATGAAAATGAAAAAGAGAGATCATATCTCTCCTATCCTGGCTTCTCTTCATTGGCTTCCTGTTAAATCCAGAATAGAATTTAAAATCCTCCTTCTCACATATAAAGCCTTAAATGGCCAAGCTCCATCTGATATCAGAGATCTGATTGTTCCTTATGTTCCTAACAGAGCACTTCGCTCTCAATCTGCAGGTTTACTAGTGGTTCCTAGAATTTCTAAAAGTAGAATGGGAGGCAGATCTTTTAGTTCTCAGGCTCCTCTCCTGTGGAACCAACTACCAGTTTTAGTCCGTGAGGCAGACACCCTGTCTACTTTTAAGGCTAGGCTTAAAACTTTCCTTTTTGATAAAGCTTCTAGTTAGAGTGGCTCAGGTTATCCTGATCTATTTCTATAGTTCTGCTGCTATAGGCTTAGACTGCTGGAGGACATAGGGACCCCTTTTTCATCATTCTGCTTCATTCTATCTCTATTCTCCCACTCTGCAGAATCTGTTAGTTCAATCTCTAACGTTCTGCTCTCTCTGCTTTTTCTCATAGTAGCTTCATCTGGTCTGTTCCTGTTTGGCTGTGACTCCATCCTGGAGAGAAATATCAGCTGTGCTGCTGCCATCAACACCTTTGTTTCTAGATGTTGGAGCTTGGCCTGTTTTCCAGTGTAGTCCTGTTTCTCTGACTGTGACTAACTGGATGTGCTCTCTTCATCCTCTGACATGGGAGCTGGCTCGGAGCTCGTCTGCCTGGCTGTGTGTTTCCTGGACGGGGCCGCCTGTGGAGCTGGTTGACAGTTGCCTTTTGTATCTATGCTTCTTTTTCTATGTCTGCTTCTGTCTCCTTGAATCCCAGTGGGCCTCAGCAGATGGCCGCTCACACTGAGCCTGGTTCTGCTGGAGGTTTCTTCCTGTTCAAAGGGAGTTTTTCTTCTCCACTGTCGCCACAAGCATGCTTAGTGTGAGGGATTGCCTTCCAGTCAATGAGTCGATGATCTGGTGAACTGTAAAGTGCCTTGAGATGACATTTGTTGTGAATTGGCGCTATTAAATAAACTGAATTGAACTGTGGTTAGGGCATAGAGCTTGTAATCTTGAGGTTCTGAGTTCAAGCCCCAGTCTCACAGACTGCCGCTCTGGGTCCCCGAGAAAGTCCCTGAACCCCACACTGCTCCCCGGGCACCCCAAGAATCTTTGGCCCAGGTCAAACTCCCGACTAAAAACATCTAAAACATGTAGAAATCTCCTCTTCCTGAACTTCTGACATTTATCAAACTCAGATGAACCCCAACGGGCCTAAAACAGGAAAGTGATGTTTGAGACAGAGGTCTTTAAAAGGGAGTTACTTCTGAGGAACAGGAAACATCTTGCTTTATGTTTGGTTAAATGAAGCCACCAGATGATCCATCCAGGTCTGCATCTTATTCTCCATGTGTGTTTCTATTGCTCCCACAGTTGTCAGTCAGAGGAGGCGGCTGGAATCATCCGGCGCCGTTCACATCTCTACATCCCAGTGCTGGCTGCTGTGCTTGTCCTTCACCGAACATTTGCTGATGAAAATGTCTGCTTGGATTTGATCCTCGGAGGAGAAGAGGATGGAGCTGTGCATCACGGCACAGGCAGCGGATGGAAAATGAGTGATAACTTTCTTTATACATGCTGCAGATAAATGATGCACCTGAGCACCTGGATTCTGTCACAAATGTACCCAAGCATTCAAGCTTCAGAAAGGTTTTCTTCTCTCTCTGAAGAAACAATCTGAGTTCTGAATCCGTCTCTCTCTCTGGTCTCAGAGCATTGCAGAGCATTTCATTGGTCCGTCCTTCACTCCTACAAACACAATCTATTCAAGTCTTCTCTGACTTCCCTCCAAGGCTCAGCTCATTCTGTTGCTTTGTGCTGAAAAACATCAGACTGAATGAAAAGCACTGAAGTTATGCTGGGATGTTTATGGTAAAAAATAATTCAATGCCAATAACTTTGGAGTGTCTAAATGGAGTAGTAACCACTTTGGTCCACTAGGAGAAATGTGTCATCCTCACCTTTGGATTCACAGCTGAAGGAGCAGAAAGAGGTGTCAAGGTTTGTATGGAGGTTTTAGAAGACACAAATACAGGGATGAGGAGGCAGAGATTAGTTTGCAGATTTTATAAGATCCCACAGGCAAAAATCCAGGAAAATACAAAATACTGGAAACCAAAAAAATCAAATAAACACCAGGGAAACATGTGGGGAGCAAAGAGAGGAGAAAGAAACAAAGCAACAAGAAACCAGCAATGAGGAACTGCAGAGGTGGTGTATAAATGGGGAACAGAACAAAGGATGGGCTAATGAGCTGATATGGAGCAGGTGTGAATAGAACTATCTAGAAGGGAGCCAAGAGGAAAGAAAACCAACACAAGGGGGCAAAAGAGAGTAACTCAAGAAATACAGAAAATAATTACAAAGACACAAAATGAAAGAGAAAGGACAGAAGAAGACAAGAGGAATCAACTGTGGTTCCTCCCTACAGATTAGAAGATGGTGTTTCCATGTTTTATGGCTCCTTATAATAGAATTATTGCCCTACATTATTAACTTTATTGAAATTCAAAGAAAGAGTTGACTTCAACTTTTTTTCTATATTAGACTTTACAGAAATATTAGAAGGAAGGATAAACTTCACTCTCAAAACAAACTTCAAAACTCCAACCAGTCAATGGAAGTTTTGTTTGGACTTCATATTCTAATTAGATGTCTCCGGAGTTGAAAGCCCTTTTTTTCTGGTTCAGGAGGACTTTCAGCTCAGGAGTCACCCAGGGGTGGTCGCTTAGTCAGTGATACATTCACTCAGGCTGATGATGTCATCACCATGAAAGCATTGGAACATGCTCCACTCCATGTTTGTGAAACAATCCTTCAGTTTCTCAGTCATCTGACCAAACTTTCACTGACTTCTTCTGCACTATTGTCCTTCTCACCACTGGTGTGTAGTGAGTGAGCAGGTAGGCAAGGGTACAATCCGAGCTTCCTAGTGGGGGAGGGGGGGTGGAGGTGTTTGCATAAAAGAGGTCTAGGGTTTTGTTATCCTTTGTTTTACATGAGATGTACAGAGTGTGGGGAGGGTGGAATGGAGGGAGGATCTGAGCTATGAGCAGGAGAGAGCGGGGGTTCTGTGTCTGCAGCCTGGTCACTGCACCGTGGATCTGCTCACATGCAGCTCTCACCATGAGTAGCTGCACATCTAGGGAGGATATCTGTTCCTTCATGCATCGCCAGCCCCCCCCTCCTCTTTTTTCCACTAAAATCCTGTCAGTGCAGATGAGTTTGCGCATAGAGTCTCGTAGTCCGAGGATCCGGTCCTGTCTGTAGATACTAGGGCGTTTGGAGTCACGGGAAAAGGGCTCTTCCACTGCAGCATCAAAAAGTGCCAAAAGTATGAGAAAGCTTAACACTATAGTTCCAGAAGTTGGCTTCCTCTGTGCAAATTTAGAATATCAGATACAGAATTCACTATTAGAAAAACATTATAAGGTAGAAAAAAGGTAGGAAAGGAGAATGTGGAGCCGACTTAACAGGCTGCAGCATGCGCAGCGCTTAAAGAAAAAAAACAACCTTGAAATGTTGTATGATCTAACATTTCAAAAGAGTTTCTGATGCTTCCCAGTTTCTCTTTAAATGGCAACCAGAGGGTTTCTTTACTCCTGACCACCTGGGCAGCAGAGGACCTGCAGCAGAAGCACAGACCTGACTTTAGATCAGCTAATCGCTGCTCTGAACGTGCCGTGTAGTTCATTGATGAATGCCGAGCAGCCTTTAGTCACTCTGACCTCGGGTTGAGCAAAGCTGTGAGGGAAAATGTGTCTCAGGCTGAACTGTGAATTAGGCTGGAGAGTCATGATGCTCAGAAGAAAATGAGATCGTGATGCTCCACCTCTGCAGCTTTATCAGGGTGAAAAAGGCGATAAGGGGAAAGCAAAATGCTGGATTTAATGCACCACTGAGCGGCACACTGACAAAATTCCCACCACTGGAGTCTGATCCTTCTGAGGCCAAACTTGTTCAGATTATGAAAGTATTGAAAATATTTCACATACATTTTATAACCCAAGCTAAAGTAATGTGCTCTTTTTTTAAAGATCTTAGAATTTTTTAAGATTCTAGATTTAAACCAGACGAAGTGTTTTAAAATGCATCGCATCAGTTATCAGGGCTGTAACAACTGGCTGATTATAAAATAGATATTTAGAGAAAAACAAGAACAAATTTTAACTTTTAACCCTGACTGTAAACATTAACTAAAGGTCATGTTTAATTTAATACCAACGAAAACTAAATTATTTTAAATATTAACATAACAAACTAATATTATAGGATTATAAAAATATGTCTTTACTATAGTTAGCATCAAAATAATCCTAACCCTAACTGAAAACACAGAAAAAAACTGCACGGACAAATGCTGCCATTTCAGAAACAACTGCTAGGGTCAAAAAAGATAATGCTGTCAACTTAAAAAAAACAACAAATAAATAAATGAGAATAGAAAAAGAAACTGTGTCTAAAGACGGATGGTGAGTCGTCCCAGCATCACGTTCGCAGTAATCACTTCCCCTCTTGCGCTGTATGGCACATCCTCCAGCCTGGCCTGCTCAGTGAGCCCTCTGTTTTGTTAACATCTGTCTGTAGCACTCCACAGCTTTTTAACCAATCAAGGGTGGCTGTATTTAAAGCATTCTGTGACTGCAGCTCCAGCAGGAATCGGCGGTTGTAGATGCAGAATCAATGCCTGGTTTGTAACGTTCTGAACGGCATATCTTATAGAATGGTCGAGAGCCGTATCAGGCCGCTGCGTCCAGGCGCCGCCATTTTGAAATGAGTTAGGTTGTTTATATGTCTGACATAACAGAGTAGACTAAAATATCTCAACCGACACAAGAATCCTGAAAAACACCAACATCTTTTGGCCAATAAAAGCATTTCTGTTCCTCTAGGCTTCCAGGAAACTATTGTGCGAACCAGGATCCAGAAAGAGAGAAACCATGAAAACCGCAACCTTCCCAGGTGGGACGAGGACGAAGACATTGCCTGGGTCAGGCTTTAGCGAGGTCCAACAAAGGCTGACCAAAGAACAGGAAGGCCACAGAGAGCCTGATGAAAGCATCCTTAGGGAGAGCGTCTGATCATGTGGCCTCAAACCAGAGATGGGAAGTAACGAAGTACAAATACTTCGTTACTGTACTCAAGTAGATTTTTCTGATATTTTTACTTTACTACTTAATTTTATGGCGACTTTTTACTTCTTCTCCTTACATTTTTACACAAATATCTGTACTTTCTACTCCTTACATTTTAAAAAATTGTCTCGTTACTTTAGTTTTGAATCATTTCAATGAAGTTACTGTTATTATTTTTCACGTCATCAATACCAAATTCAATCTAATTGGATGGGAATCTACGTTGCATTTGACGCACCACTACAAGATGAATCGACATATTCGGCGGTATTCATTGGCGGCAAATCATTGCAGCTTGGTGGCGGTGGCGTTAGCATAGTAGCATGGACGACGAGATGATTGAAAATGAACACAACGGAGATCTAGTCCTATTGGCAGACATCCATTTAAAATGTAGGCAACGGCATGAAAAAAGTGGTTTCTACTTTTACTTTTATACTTTAAGTAAATTTACAAGCCTGTACTTTGTTACTTTTATTTGAGTAAAGAAGTTTAATCAGTACTTCCACTTTTACCAGAGTATTTTTTAACACAAGTATCTGTACTTTTACTCAAGTATGGAAAGTGAGTACTTTTGCCATCTCTGCCTCAAACCCAAGCAGTGTTGGCTTCTGCTATTGGCCACCAGCCGGTCCAACTTGGAATCAAACTTAAAGTGGACTGAGATTAAGAAATGGAAATGTCATGAAAGCTGTACAAAACTAAATTTCATTTTGTATACACTCTGTGTAAGTCTAAGTCTAAGACTTTATGGTACCAATTAAATTCAATTCTATTTAGTTTATTTCTACAGCTCCAATTCACATCATGTCATCTCAGGTCACTTTATAGATCCAGATAAACCAGATCATCCAGTCAGATTGATTCAAAGTTTTCTATCTAAGGAAAACCAGCTGATTGCATCGACTCATTGACTCTTCAGCAATCCCTCACACTAAGCATGCTTGTAGCGACAGTGGAGAGGAAAAACTCCCTTTGAACAGGAAGAAACCTCCAGCAGAACCAGGCTCAGTGTGAGCGGATCCACAAAGCTGGATCCATTCTTAGCTAGGCTAGTAACCATGGTAACATACTCTGAACTGCTAACCTACTTCAGGCCAGGCTAGCTTTCAGGATGCATCTGAGTCCACACAGCAGCCAATCAACTGTTGGGAACAATGACATGTCCTTTGATTGAAGATGTGATTTTATTCAGAGGGGAAAATAAAAATAAACAACCAATATCAAAATAAAGGAACCTGGAAACCAGAAGCAGTTAAAACAAAATATTTTCTTGTAAAAGTGAAAACTTTTCATTGTATTCATTTTATTTTATTTTTCCTAAACTTTTGACAACCTTTTACTATTCTCTAATGGTATAAAATAATGATAAAAGTTGTCTAAGTAATGTTGTTCATGGCCCGGGTTGCTCCTGCACGGATGTGACTGAGCAAAACTTCAACCTGCAGTAGGAGGTTTAAAGCATTCATCCTTAGAGCAACAATTCAGTAGCAAACTCTCCAAAGCTTATTTAGTTACCCATCTATCGGCTTAGTTCAAGAGCAAAATAACCTGAAACAACACAATGTCATGATCTTGGCACTGATGCCTGGCCTAATTGCTCACTCCTGTTTCCCATCTAACTCTGCTCGGTTGTTCATTACTGCTCATGTAATCTACCTGCTGCTGCTTCTATTTATACATCTCTGTCCTAGACATCGGGGCTAGATTATTGATGCAGCTCTCTAACCGTTGCGCTCATTGGGGGCCAGTGAAGAGACGGTTTTTAGCGTTCCATTGCGTTTCTGATTCCTGCTCTAATCTGCCTTCTATCCACTGGGCGTGCCCTGTACCTGTCTTGGTTGTTACATTCCGTAGTGTTCCTGATATTCTGACCTCTTCTGCCTCTTAAACTACTGAGCTTGCCTGTTCCCATCTGAATGTTCTGCCCGAACTATCTGTGGACTCAAGGAACCTTGAACCTGCCTGTTCCTGTTCTCATCGGTATTCCTGACGGGCTCCGGACTCCGGACTCCTGGACCTCTTAGCCCACCTGTTCTGATCTGGATCCCTGACCTGGCTTGGACTCCTGCTTGTCCTTTGGGACTGTAGCATCTTGGTCACACTGGGCGGCACCTGCCACATCTCCTTGGCAGCCCGCTGGCTAGATCCTACCTCGTTCTATGGAGATGGACTGAACTGATAAAATAGAGTTCCCAGTAATGGGTGGTGGCCCATTCTAAACCAGCCCTTGTTTTTAATAAACACTTTTGAATTATTCCGCTGTCTTTCTCACCTTGAATACTGTGTCCTTCTGTCCTGTGTAATGTCAGATTATTCTTACCACAATAAGGACCCATCTGCAGACAGACAGTGGTATTCGAACAATGTTTTTCTCGGCTCGAGTTCAGGCATGCAGAGATTCTGGATCTGTGGTTTCAGATCTGGATCTGCGGTTTCAGATCTGGATCTGCGGTTTCAGGCTACTTCTGTGTCAGGAGCTGTCAGGAGCAGCGTCTGTTCCACCCTGAAGTTTTGTTTTTGGTCATTCTAGTCTGTATCTGGATATTCTTTGGGTCCTTCTGTTTTGTGTCATAATACAAAAATCTAACACGAAGAAGAGATCTTCACACCAACTAGAACTGCTCACCTTTTTCCACTGATTTTATAAGTGATACTTTTACAAGCGGCAGAATATGACAGGGATGATGGCTCTGCATCCAGAACCTCCATCTGCCTATAATGAGCACTGATGTGTGAACAGCAGACCCTTGAAACGATGAAGACAAAATGTGGTTCTAGAAGATCACTCAGGTTTAATCTAGATTTTAAATTTACCGTATGGCATGGTCCATGCGTGAAACCGTGAGGTATGCTGCCAAGTTGGCCGTATACGATGAACACACGATGAGCGTGAAGAGCCACCAGCTGCCCATGACGATCCTCAGAGCCACCGAGCCAACCACGCTGTCACCTCCTGCAAAAAAAAATTGTCAGGATCTGGATGAGCGTGAGAGGTTTCAGGATCTGGATGAGCGTGAGAGGTTTCAGGATCTGGATGAGCGTGAGAGGTTTCAGGATCTGGATGAGTGTGGGAGGTTTCAGGATATGGACGAGCGTGAGAGGTTTCAGGATCTGGACGAGCGTGGGAGGTTTCAGGATCTGGACGAGCGTGGGAGGTTTCAGGATCTGAACGAGCGTGAGAGGTTTCAGGATCTGAACGAGCGTGGGAGGTTTCAGGATCTGAACGAGCGTGGGAGGTTTCAGGATCTAAACGAGCGTGGGAGGTTTCAGGATCTGAACGAGCGTGGGAGGTTTCAGGATCTGGACGAGCGTGGGAGGTTTCAGGATCTGAACGAGTGTGACAGGTTTCAGGATCTGAACGAGCGTGGGAGGTTTCAGGATCTGAACGAGCGTGGGAGGTTTCAGGATCTGAACGAGCGTGGGAGGTTTCAGGATCTGAACGAGCGTGGGAGGTTTCAGGATCTGGACGAGCGTGGGAGGTTTCTGAATCTGGACGAGCGTGGGAGGTTTCAGGATCTGGACGAGCGTGGGAGGTTTCGGAATCTGGACGAGCGTGAGAGGTTTCAAGATCTGGACGAGCGTGAGAGGTTTCGGGATCTGGACGAGCGTGAGGTTTCAGGATCTGGACGAGCGTGAGAGGTTTAGGATCTGGACGAGCGTGAGAGGTTTCAGGATCTGGACGAGCGTGGGAGGTTTCTGAATCTGGACGAGCGTGAGAGGTTTCAGGATCTGGACGAGCATGAGAGGTTTCGGGATCTGGACGAGCGTGAGAGGTTTAGGATCTGGACGAGCGTGGGAGGTTTCTGAATCTGGACGAGCGTGAGAGGTTTCAGGATCTGGACGAGCGTGAGAGGTTTCGGGATCTGGACGAGCGTGAGAGGTTTCGGGATCTGGACGAGCGTGAGAGGTTTCTGAATCTGGACGAGCGTGGGAGGTTTCGGGATCTGGACGAGCGTGAGAGGTTTCGGGATCTGGACGAGCGTGAGAGGTTTCGGGATCTGGACGAGCGTGAGGTTTCGGGATCTGGACGAGCGTGAGAGGTTCAGGATCTGGACGAGCGTGAGAGGTTCAGGATCTGGACGAGCGTGGGAGGTTTCAGGATCTGGACGAGCGTGGGAAGTTTCTGAATCTGGACGAGCGTGGGAGGTTTCAGGATCTGAACGAGCGTGGGAGGTTTCAGGATCTGGACGAGCGTGGGAAGTTTCTGAATCTGGACGAGCGTGGGAGGTTTCAGGATCTGAACGAGCGTGGGAGGTTTCAGGATCTGGACGAGCGTGGGAGGTTTCAGGATCTGAACGAGTGTGACAGGTTTCAGGATCTGAACGAGCGTGGGAGGTTTCAGGATCTGAACGAGCGTGGGAGGTTTCAGGATCTGAACGAGCGTGGGAGGTTTCAGGATCTGAACGAGCGTGGGAGGTTTCAGGATCTGGACGAGCGTGGGAGGTTTCTGAATCTGGACGAGCGTGGGAGGTTTCAGGATCTGGACGAGCGTGGGAGGTTTCTGAATCTGGACGAGCGTGAGAGGTTTCAAGATCTGGACGAGCGTGGGAGGTTTCTGAATCTGGACGAGCGTGAGAGGTTTCAAGATCTGGACGAGCGTGAGAGGTTTCGGGATCTGGACGAGCGTGAGGTTTCAGGATCTGGACGAGCGTGAGAGGTTTAGGATCTGGACGAGCGTGAGAGGTTTCATGATCTGGACGAGCGTGGGAGGTTTCTGAATCTGGACGAGCGTGAGAGGTTTCGGGATCTGGACGAGCGTGAGAGGTTTAGGATCTGAACGAGCGTGGGAGGTTTCTGAATCTGGACGAGCGTGAGAGGTTTCAGGATCTGGACGAGCGTGAGAGGTTTCGGGATCTGGACGAGCGTGAGAGGTTTCGGGATCTGGACGAGCGTGAGAGGTTTCTGAATCCGGACGAGCGTGGGAGGTTTCGGGATCTGGACGAGCGTGAGAGGTTTCGGGATCTGGACGAGCGTGAGAGGTTTCGGGATCTGGACGAGCATGAGGTTTCGGGATCTGGACGAGCGTGAGAGGTTCAGGATCTGGACGAGCGTGAGAGGTTCAGGATCTGGACGAGCGTGAGAGGTTCAGGATCTGGACGAGCGTGGGAGGTTTCAGGATCTGGACGAGCGTGGGAAGTTTCTGAATCTGGACGAGCGTGAGAGGTTTCAGGATCTGGACGAGCGTGAGAGGTTTCTGAATCTGGACGAGCGTGAGAGGTTTAGGATCTGGACGAGCGTGAGAGGTTTAGGATCTGGACGAGCGTGAGAGGTTTAGGATCTGGACGAGCGTGAGAGGTTTAGGATCTGGACGAGCGTGGGAGGTTTGTGAATCTGGACGAGCGTTAATTGGGTGCTAAATGGTGGAACTGGTGGAGTCCCAGTAGCAGACTGGTTCAGACCGGCTCAGTTCCTTTAGAGGCGTCTTCCTGCTTACCTTGCTGAACGAACGCTCCATAAACGATCCAGATGGCGCTGTGCAGCGTGCCGGACCCCACTTCATTAGTAAGATGGCCTGGTGGTGCATTCTGGGAGGAAGAGGAGCGCAGAGCCTGCAGCCTGTTGAGCAGGAAGATGAGGACTCCCACTACTGGGATGGCAGCAGCAATGCAGGCCCATACTGCCAGGTCGAAGGGGGCGAACAGGGAGAAGATGTTGATCTTCTCCTCAGGCTTTCGCAGAAGGATGCCAACGCTGTAGTCAAGGTAACGCTTGCTGAAGTCGACCACGTTTTCCCTCTCTGGTGTGATGGTGATGGCTGACACCGCCAGGTCGGCTCTCTGCAGGAGGAGAGGTGGCAAAGAAAATAAAAGGATGGTCTAATCTGGACAAACTGCTTTATGCTTTTATATGCAGAGACACCAGTGCTGAACATCTCATTGCTACAACACAGCTCCACATTCCCCACGTTCTTTATTTATATAATTCACAGGTTAATAAATAACCGGCTTTGATTCTGAATAAATTAATTTATTTTTCCTCTAGTTCCAGCAGCTGCTTCAGGCCTTTGGCTGCAGCACAGTTAAATAAAGACCTGGGAAGCTATGCCTGGTTGTCCTTCATGCAGTGGTTTAAAATGGAGACCCTGAATGTGGTCTAGCTTCACCTTGTTGATGAGATCTCCGATCATCCCGTTCCAGGAGCCATTGGGAAGCTGAGAGCCGTATTTGCTGTCTGCAACCTGAGGAGGAACAAAGCATGTCTTTCATTTTGCTCACTTCCTGTAAACATTGGTCAAACCTGCATTAATAGTTCAATTATATTTAGAAACCTTTGTGGCCGTGTGGACGTCTACAGTCACAAACATAATGGCACATGGTTGCGGTTTGTCACTCTTTCTGACTACAACAACTCAGGGCAACAACACTGTAATCTTCAAGACTCAAACTATTGCTTTTAGACTCCCCTGCCTCCTTTTAAATTATTTAGCATAATTTAACATCAGTTCTCATGTTTCACTAAAATTGTGAAGATCTTTGTTCTTATATTTTCTGCAGCTCCTCAGTAAAACGAAGTAAACGGCTCAAACAACTAAAGAAAACAGGAGCAATGATGACTTCAACCCTAAACTGGTTTGACTTTGCAGGCGGATATCCCACATGCTTTTCCTGATAGTTCTGCATCTAAGTACAGTCTGTGTCACCATGGTAACCCCTCGGTCAATGTGTGTTTGTGGAGGCCATTCTAGGTGACACAGTCTAACCGTCTTCATGGGCTCATGGTGGACAGTTAGCACAGCTCTGGGACTGATGGCTAGCATGCTCCAACACTGCAGCTGTCAAACAAACCTTAGACTTCCTTTATTGTGATTGCACAGAAAACACAGGGTGAATCTTCACAATGAAATGTTGATTACTTGGCTACCAGTGTAACAGAGCTGAGACCTTATTCCTACACAATCAATATGTTTTCTATGAGTAGGAGCTAGCTATATACAGGGTTATGTGGCATTAAGCAGTCTGATGGCCAGGGGAAGAAACTGTTCAGTAGCCTGGTAGTTCTGCAGAACCTTCTGCCGGACGCCGGGGGGGAAAACAGTCCATGGTTGGTGTTGGTGGGGTCGGGGAGGATCTGATGAGCCCGCAATGTTCTTGATGCAGGGGAGCGGTGCCCCACTAACAACTATTTGAAATTGCTGCATTAACATTTTAGCAGGTTTGACCAAACTTTGAATAAATTTATGGTTTTCCTCAACATAAGATCCCCTGTTTTTTGTCAAAGTGTTCTTTTCATTTTTAACAGTCTTTAAAAAAGTTTCAGAGTTTTTTCTCTCCTCCATTACATCATTTGCATATTTTTCAAATATGTGAAAAGCTAATAGTTCTTCTTATGAAAGAGTTGATTAAAGCAGGAAGCAGCCTGGTGTGCTGCTTGAGCTGACCTGATAGATCTCATATTTAAAGCCCAGGATCTTAGCGAGGGCATCCAGCACGTCAATTGAGAATCCTTTATATCTCTTGGGCTGCCCGAGGATGTTCTCTGCCACCATGACGAAAGGATCCTCCTGCAGGAAGTCAGCCAGAAAGAGAGGCGGGTTATTAAAGATAAAAACAGCAGCTGGAGACATATTAAAGCTTCACCGTTACAACTGGAGTCAAAGAAATTGGACGGGATATTGTGATGTATACTGTAAAAAAAAACAAGGTGTGCCTTGATGTTGGCGTTGCTACTTGGCAGCACTGACACCTGGAAGTGTTGCAGCTCCAGGCATTGAACTCTAGGAAGAAGGAGGGGAGGGGTAGCCTAGTGGTTAGGGCATAGAGCTTGGAAATCAGAGGTTCTGAGTTTGAGTCCCACTCCCACAGACTGCCACTCTGGGTCTCTGAGCGAGACCCTTAACCCCACCCTGGGTGCTGCACAATGGCAGCCCACTGGGGTTAAATGCAGAGAGTGAATTGTGTTGCTCAGTATTTGTGACAGTGGAATGACAATAAAAGCAGTTATATATATATATATATATATATATATATATATACATACACACTAGTGTTCAAAAGTTTGGGGTCACATTGAAATGTCCTTATTTTTGAAGGTAAAGCTCTGTACTTTTCAATGAAGATAACTTTAAACTAGTCTTAACTTTAAAGAAATACACTCTATCCATTGCTAATGTGGTAAATGACTATTCTAGCTGCAAATGTCTGGTTTTTGGTGCAATATCTACATAGGTGTATAGAGGCCCATTTCCAGCAACTATCACTAGTGTTCTAATGGTACAATGTGTTTGCTCATTGGCTCAGAAGGCTAATTGATTAGAAAACCCTTGTACAATCATGTTCACACATCTGAAAACAGTTTAGCTCACAGGTCCCCAACTGGCATGTTCTGGGATTCTGGGCTTCAGGGTAGTGTGGCAAAGAAAAAGCCATATCTGAGACTGGCCAATAAAAGAAAAAGATTAAGATGGGCAAAAGAACACAGACATTGGACAGAGGAAGACTGGAAAAAAGTGTTGTGTACGGATGAATCCAAGTTTGAGGTGTTTGGATCACAAAGAAGAACGTCTGTGAGATGCAGAACAATGAAAAGATGGATGCCTGACGCCATCTGTTAAGCATGTTGGAGGTAATGTGATGGTCTGGGATTGCTTTGGTGCTGGAATCCACCCCAATCCAGTATCCAAAGACTATAGACTAAGAGCACATAAGGAAGCAGAGGCTTTGCGAGCATCAGAGCCACCATTGAAGATCTAACATCCAAGCTTCAAGAACACACCAGGAAGAAGCTGCTTAGTGAATGTCTCAGATAGTGGAAGCTGGAAATTAAGGAACTGCAGAAATCATGGGAGAAAAAGACGCTGCTTTGGCTGCACCACAGACAGATAGCTGAAGTGGCTGATATAACAAAATTTACCAATGGCTAGAAAAGTTCAAGAAGGACATCACAGAAGCACTGATCATGGAAGCAGAGGATCAGGCCTTGTGCACCAGAACAACAGAGGCCCAGATCAACCAAAGCAGGAAATATCCAAGGTTCAGGCTATGGAAAGACACAATCCAGCACTTCACAGCGGGAGGAACATACTGCCAGGACAGGATTAATGGAACGTCTTACTGACTGGTAATGGGAACAGAATCTAAACTGGGAGAATTGGAGCCCCCTCCCCAGGTTATGAAGAATGACAGAGCTGAGATCCCGTGGGACTTCCAGATAGAAACAGACTGAATGGTTGTAACTATGCAAACGGACATCATGATCATTGATTAGCAGCAGAGGACGGCCGTAGTGATGGATGAGGCCATCCCAATGATGGAAACATCAGGAAAGGAGAGCAGGAGAAACAGGAGAAGCACCGAGGCCTCTGGGAAGAACTAGAGAGAGCCTGGAAGGTGAAGGCAGCTATGGAGGCCGTGATCATTGGAGCAGTGGGGGCAGAAACCCCCACACTGAAGGACGAGATGCTCCAACAGAGACCTGGAGAAACATCAGAGACCTCAGTCCAGAAATGAGCAGTTCTAGAGACAGCTGAGATACTGAGAGGAACCAGAGGAACAGTGCACCAACGACCCACCCAGGAGGATGAGGGGAGGGGTAGAGAGAAGTTTTTTTTTAAATATATTTGTCTTCTTCCGTGTGTTGGGATATATTGCCAAAATGGAGCTAAAATCAGTTGGATGAACCACCTGAAATTATCCCCCTTTTCTTTTCCACAAAGAAGAACAAAGGATTCCTGGAAAAATACTGTAGCGGCCCACGGTGGGAGGCGGTGACCTCAGACACGGACCAATCAGCTGATGAATAAAGCTGATGCTTCAACAGGAAGTGCCCCCATGTCACTCATGGTTTAAACCCAGCGCGCAAACTTTATCTTTCTCTTTTCCATTGGTGCCACTGCCCAAAAGGGGAGACCTATTTCACGTGAAATACCAGAAGAAAGCTAATTGGAAGTAGCTTTCGTTTCTCCTGCGTCAAAAGTCACGGTTCGCAGTGTTCCATCGTGCATAGCGGCTGCGCCAACTGGGGAGACAGAATCCTTTGAAGCTGACTGCTGAGTGGAGGGTGTTTTCCCCATTTTTGTAAGGATCGGCGGGGGGGACGCTTCCCGCCGATTACTTCCACAAAATCAATCTTCCTCCAACTAAGAGAACATCAAGCCCTGTGCTGTAGCACCGAACTGACTGAACTTTCCTGAGAGCGGATCTGGTGTTGAAGAACCTCTGCGCGGCCGGAGCCAGGCCACGTGTTCCCTCGGAACCCCCGCTCCTTCACGGACCGAAGGCAACTCACAGTAAATCAATTTCCTTTCCTTTTGATGCATTAATGAGAGAGACAGGTAGATTCAGGGATTTGAATTAATGCTGATTGTTCTTTTTATCTATGTTGGTTACAAAAGTTCTGGTTTATTTGGTTGAAGTAAGTGTGCTGTGAAAGCTGCAAGGGATATTTCTTTCTTTTCTTCTCTCCTTTCCTATCTTCTTTTGTTTCTGCTTTAAGATAGTTACAGAATTATTACATTCAACGGCGTGGGGCCACGTGGTTGGGGCCATTTTACCACCGATCACCCCCCCCCCCCCCCCCCTTTTTTTTTCTTCCTCTTATCACATGAAAGGGGGGTCCCTCATTCGGTTGCATGCCTTTCCCACACACATGCATACTGCTCTGTTGATGCTGTTTTCCTAAAACGACTTCTGCTGCTGTTTGTTAATGCATGTTAATCATTTACCATTTTTAAGCTGAATGTATTAATTTTATGTTGATTAATTGCACTGTTCTCATCATACCTGCTGCTATTCTAACGGACATTAGTGAATGTATTAACATCTGGCCTATCCTGGACAATCTCAGAAGCCTGTTAAACTCACTCCTAGGGGTTTATTCTTTTTTTTAAATTCTTTGTGTTTCTTTAAACTAGTCATTTAATCTACCTCATGTTTATTTTTCTAATAGTGTGTAGTGTTTGCATAGATGTTAGATTTTCTGTAATCCTGAATTATTAGAATAAAGACGTCATTGTTTAACTTGTAGTAGTTCTGTGTTTCATATAGCGGACGATATATCACTCAGGTCAGATCCACCCCCCTTTGGTAATAGTGAGAATAAACACAGATAAAAGGTTCTTTATTGATAATTAATAGCTCTGCTGACCACTTAGCCTGGGCCACTAGATTGGTGGAGACCTGGATTTTAACAGCCGGTCCAGGAACCCTCCAGAGGTGAAACAGCAATCCCTGGTATGCAGGTAATTTAAAGCTACAATCATTCAACTAAGAACGCTAAATTGATTTAACCTCCGTTTTTGAATAGGTTAAATAATTAACTATAACTCCAGTTCTAGTTAATCATTGATTCATTATCTGCAGGATATTATTTTGCACAACACGTGCTTCACTCACCAGCAGTGTGACCACTTTGACCGTCAGCCCCTGCATCCCGCTCTCTATCCGACTCTCCTTCAGACTCCCGTTTAGTCCGTGAACTGAGTCCCATGTCGCCAGCTGCAGAGAGAACAGAGACAAAGCAGCCTGTAAATGAAAAGTTTCAGCTTTCAGGCTTCAGTGACATCCTGCTGGGTCTAATCACGCCGTTTGTTTAAGTCTGACCACACAGTGAAACTGTGAATTATGGAGCGCTGCAATTTGACAGTTTCTTCACTGATCTCCTTGACTTTCGTGTGGCCCACTCCTCTTCTGAGAGACGGAGACACAACGTGGCCAGAGAACATCAACAGACATCTGAGCAATGTGCCTACAACCCACTACAACCAGGAAACCACACTGACCTGTTTGGTCACATGTCCTTTTCAATCACCTCATGGAGCAAAGACACCATCTTTAGCCTGAATGTGACTCTGAGAACAGGATGATCAGCCTTCATCATAAATCAGAATAATAAACCCTTTCCTCTTTTGAAGTCGTATTTTTCACCAGTTCTGCTGTGGGCTGCTCGTCCCTTACAGTGTCTGCCCAAAACAAAGTCCAGCAGCAGAATGTAAGCTGGAGAAGAAAACCGAGAAAAAAAAGTAAAATTAATGTAATTCAACTCACAACCTGCCAATAAAAGCAGCAGCGATTTCTTTCTAAACTAAAGACCCATCCAGGCTCATTGACCTCCCTCTGGCCGTTACTGAGGGCAGCTGATGAGTTCACGCTGCACCACAATGCTAAAGAACATTTCAGTAACTATGGAAACATACAATCGTGTTTTTCTCCATCTGTGAGGAATCAGAGGGTTTGTTTCTAAATGAGAGTTTCCACAGGGGAAACGCATGCAGGTTCATTGTTTCACTGGGACTCATATGGAGGAATATCTGCTTCTCCTCACAGCAGCCATTCATGCTGAAAGCTTCGTTTTCACTTTTTTAGAAATAACTAAAAACATCTTTTGATGAAACAGACTAAAATAAATGCAGACAAGACCAAGAAAACCTTTAGAAAAAAGTTTCACATGAAAGGTCTTCAGCGAAGGCCGACCAATCATGACCTCATGAGGTCTGCAGCAGAAGCGGCGGCAGGAGAGACGATCCCTGGAGAACCAGAGGAACGCAGAGATCTTCTATTTACCCCCGAACTTCATTTCATATTCCTCTTCCATCTTCACCTCATCTACTTTCATTTTTATATCTTCATTTTTTCATAATTTCCAAAAACCATGAACTTTGTTTTTTCCAGGTTTAAGGACAGTTTTTTCTCCAACACTGTTTACATTTGATCACTGCTGCACTTTGTGGAAATGTTTGTTTCTCTGCTAAGCTGCTGCTCACCCATCTGAAAGCTGAACAGAACAAAATGTTGTTTTGTTTGCACTGTGTGCACAAAACAGCAATACAAGTTTGTCTAAGTCTAAAGTACATATTAGCAAAGCTACCACTTCACCATTACAGATCAAGGATTAATTACCATTATTTCAGATCAATTCCTGCAAAAGTTGTCAGAATATTTGAAGTTATGGAGTCCTAATGCTGCTCCCAATAGACATTAATACATTTCACTTATAGGAACCAATCACTGACCTAAACATACCAAATTAGGTTGTTAACTAAGAATTCAATAGATAATCACCATGATTTCTTATCACAAAGAGGCTCAAACATGTTCTGCATCACAGGCTGTGGCATTGGAGGATAAAATCTATCAATAAGTATTCTTAATGTTTATGATCCACTGGAAAATAAAAGATGATCCTCTATACCTTTAAGAGTTTAACTGGACTATTTGGAGCTAAATATTGCGTGAATGAACAATAAGCTCCGACCTGAGCCTATCCAGCATCTAGACTGCCACAGGTTGGAGCAGGTAGGATTCATGTGGACTTAAGTGCTGCACAGGATCTGGTGTTGTCTGGTCTCAGCCCGGTCCAGATGTTCCAACACCTGCTGAACCAACATGGGAGCCAAACAAAACTGTAACAATGGACCCTGACTTCTTAAAGCAATGCCATTAGGAACCGTTGAATAACTGCTGCAGAGAATTCTAAGGTTTTCTCATGTTCTATAAATCCTTGTTTATGTGATGAAGTCTCCTTGCTGTGGTCTGATCTCCAGGAGGCTCCTAATTGAAGGCTGTCCACCACTGGCTTCCTGCATGAGCAACAGGAATACTTTAGAAGTTCAGAGGAGATTCCAAAGGCCTGGCCTCCTTTTCTTTTTAATCACAGCCATAGATAAACCAGGACATGGTCTTCAGCTGTAATCCTCCTGGTGTTGAGCCTTTCTGAATCCCTGGCCTTGTAGATGAAGGTCAACGTTACTCTCTAGTTGCAGATCCGGAGTCTGCTGATGGAAAACCTCTGTGTTTGAGTTCCAGTCTGTTTCAACAGGTCCAGGATCCCAGCCGTCTATTGACAGCTCTTCATACCTTACTCCTCAGCGATTTCTCTTTTTCATTTCACAAATTGAAAACACACAGCTTACAAAGCCAACATGTCGTCTCTTTATAACAAATTAACACATTCTTAGAGACAGAACAAAAGCCTTTTTTGTTCTGGGTTGGTGGTAAAGTTTCGGATAAAACTGAAGCTGGAATGGAGTTCATGTCTCCAGATCTTGAAGTCCTTCCTGCTCCCCCCATCACTTCATGTTGCACACTGCCTTGCAGAGGTCAAGCAAATGCGAGGAAAAAACTCCATATCACTCGTTCATTATTCCTGAACCCCCCCCATAAACCCCCTATAACTCACTTTCCCATGGACAGCAGATGGAAATGGCAGCTACTGGCTCCCCCGCCTGCCCCACTGACTCCTGGCCTCAGTTTCTCTTCTTTTACATTCACACTTTCACCTCCTCTTCCTCCTCCCTTTGATTGGTGCTTTAAAATGACTTTTGGAGGGTGTGAGTTACAGCTCCAAGCCCTCATCACTCGGCTGTCACTGCATTAGATTTGCCCCAGAGATCACCTGTCAGAGCGACAGCGTGGGCCGCGGCTGCAAAGTCTTCTTCTCTTTTGTGCCGATTAAATCTCTGTGCTTTATGCTGTCTTAAACAGTTGTTATCTGGTCCTAATTTACAGAGCTGTCCGATAAACTGACTGTTGCTGCCTGAGTAAAAGCAGAACTTACATTTATTCTTCCTGTTTAGTCAATACCAGGAATCAGAGGCTTACTGTTTGCAGATGAGTTCAATGAGCTGAAGCTCATTTGGCTAAAATGATAAATGGAGAATAATCAGTAATCAGCTGTGAGGAAGCTACAGGGTGAGCTAACGATGATGGGCCGAGGACAATCTGCTCTACTGCTTTAGAGTGAAGAGGAAGAAAGGATCTGCGTTTTGCAGAGCTGTGAAACTGATTGACTGGTCCGACCGAGAACAGCCTGATGTGATCTGAAGATTTTTCAGCTAACATCTGAATCTGCTGGAGAGTTCATAGCCTGATACTTTAATGTATTTACCGCACAGATCAAGCCTTAGCAGGCAACAATCCTGCTTGTAACCTTAGGCATTACTACTTTTTATTAAAAATTAAACAAGTAGAAATAATTATGCTAAAAATGACATATTTTTTCAAAATAATCTAATAATTACTTTGAAGCTCTAAGGGAATCCTACCTAGTTTGGAAAAATAGTTTTCTGCTGTATAAGAGGACCCTTTGTAAAGCAAAAGCAGCATATTTCTCCTCATTAATAGAGGAGAATAAGAATAATCCTAGATTTCATTTTAATACAGTTGCCAAACTCACCCAGAGCCATAGCTCTGTTGAACCGTCCATTCCACCTGCTCTTAGCAGCAATGATTTTATGGGATTCTTTATAAATAAGATTGATTCTATCAAAAATAAGATCATTAGCACTCCTCTATCCGCGATTGGTTTGTCTCTGGAGGGGGGGGCAGCATCTGAGGTAGTCATGGAATCTGAACAGGGTTTAGACTGCTTTGATCCAGTTGAACTTTCAGAGTTAGCAAAACTATTGTCTTCATCTAAGCCTTCAACTTGGATGTTAGATCCAGTTCCAACCAGGTTATTTAAGGAGGTATTCCCTTTAACCAGGTTATTTAAAGAAGTACAAAGTATTCTATTCTTGATTTAACAGGAAGCCAATGAAGAGAAGCCAGGATAGGAGAGATATGATCTCTCTTTTTAATTTTCATCAGAACTCTGGCTGCAGCATTTTGGATCAGCTGAAGGCTTTTAACTACAGTTTGTGGACTTCCTGATAGTAAAGAATTACAATAGTCCAGCCTTGAAGTAACAAATGCATGGACTAGTTTCTCAGCATCACCCCTGGACAGGAGATTGCTCATTTTTGCAATATTCCTCAGATGAAAGAAGGAAATTCTAGAAACCTCTTTGATCTGGGATTTAAATGACAGGTCCTGATCAAAAACAACACCAAGATTTTTTACTTTATTATCTGTCTTTATTTATTATTTACTTATTATTTATCTTTATTACTATCAGTTTAATCCCATCCAAATGAAGTGGCTGACTAATCAGCTTCTTTTTCAGAGACTCTGGTGCAAAGACTATAACTTCTGTTTTGTCTGCATTCAGAAGCAGAAAGTTAAGAGTCATCCAGGTTTTTATGTCTTCAGACATGCCTGTAATCTATGTAATGGGTTAGCTTAATCTGGATTATAGACAGATATAGCTGGGTATCATCAGCATAACAGTGGAAATTAATCCATTGCTGTCTAATAATTCTACTGATTGGGAGCATAGATATAAAGTAAAGAGAATTGGTCCTAGCACTGATCCCTGTGGTACTCCACAGGTAACCTTTGAGCATGAGGAAGATCTGTCATTAACATGAACAAACTCACCAGAGACGCGTTTCAGTGCTTAGAGTCCTGCGGCTCTTAAAGCCAGATCTGAAACTTTGCAAAAACTTGGTCATGTATGGTTGGAAGTGATCGCAACCTTGTTTGGAACATCTACTCTTCTCAAGATTTTAGATAAGAAGGCAATGAAGATTGGATATAGGTCTTATTGTTGACTTGAGAGTGGCGACGCTCTGCATTAAAGCAGGAGCTAGTAAAGAAATCTGATACAACCTCTCCTGCATAACTCTCCTAACACTCGAACAGTTCAGTAAGCTTCCAAAAAAACACAAATTCTTTTTTATATACACTGTCATTTAGGTGTTATTTTGGAAAAATTGGCACTTAGTCTATCTACTGTAATTCATGAGTTGAAAAAAAACACGGTATATGGAAATACTAATAATTCAATTCGCTTTCAACAGATTCTAATTAGAGATTTTTATTACTAAATTTCTAGGATAAAAACTCTCCATGCAGGTTTATTTTCTTTTGCTACACCAGAAATTTGGAGTATAATAAGCAAATTTGAGAAACTTCTTTAGGAACCGTCTCACCTGATCCAATATTGGCGGGTGCATTCCTTTGAGGCGCACGTTAAGTAGGTATGCTGTTTTTCTATTGTCTCTTCTAAAGTCAAACTCAGGCATGCATGCTTTTTGTCTGGCTTTTACTCACAGCCTTTTCATTTCCTGTAGCTATATCAGCAACTTAATTGTGCTCTTAAGAATGCAAACAGCTCGGAGCTATTCATCACATCACCCTAACAGGAAAAATTGTCTCTATCTTTTGGCATTTAGAGAAAAAAAGAAAGGAACAATAATATGACTTCTTGTTCATGTATTATTATAGAAATTGCAGCTTCTAGTTTTCAAAGGCTGAGATTGTTGTTACTATCAATTACTCTAGGATTTGAAATTAGCATTGACTGAGTTCATTTTCGTTTCCTACATTTCTAATGGATCATTTCGAGAGACGTAACAATGCAGGCCTATACAGACAAATGGGGGTATTTCTATCCTCGGATAAAATATCACAAACTTTCACTTTTTGTTGGAATGCACGCAAGAGAAAGTAGCAGCAACATAGCAGAGTATAAGTTTAACATGCTGATCTATTAATGCTTGCTATTACAGCTTGTTGTTTCATTAAACAAAAGACTGTATGTGACACTTGCATAAGTGGTAATTCAAGCCAGAGCAAACATTTTCTACGTGGGCAAATAAAAGCTAGTAAAGATGATTGTGAGAGAGCACAGCGTGTTTAGGAGGAACTACAAATGAACCTTGTGCAGATCTGGAGATACTGTCGTTAACATGCAATCTGTTAATGATCAGATAGATCAGATTTAAACCAGTCTGGCTGTTCCTTTAATTCCAACAAAATATTCAAGTCTTTCTAAAGAATTTATGGTCAACTGGATCAAATCAGCACTGAGATCCAACAGGACGAGCACCCGATACAAGTCCATTATCTGAGGCCATGAGAATATCATTAGTGACTTTCACCAGAGCTGTTTCAGTGCTATGATGAGCTCTAAAGCCAGACTGAAACTCTTCAAAAAGTTCATTATGGTGGAAGTGATCGCAAACTTGTTTGGCAACTACTTTCTCAAGGATTTTAGATAAGAAAGGAAGATTGGATATAGGTCTATAATTTTGCTTGAGAGTGCGCCGCTCTGCATTAAAGCAGGGAGCTAGTAAAGAAAAATTGATACAACTCATCTGCTAGCATAACTCATCCTAAACACTCAACAGTTCAGATAAGCTTAAAAAAAACACAAATTCTTTATTATAAACTTTCATTTAGGTTTATTTTGGAAAAATTGGCCCTTCAGGTCGTATCTACTGTAAATTCATGAGGGAAAAAAAACACCGGATTTAATATGAAAATAACTAAAATTCAATTTCTGCTTTCAACAGATTCTAATTAGAGATTTTTATTACTAATATCCCAGCGGATAAAAATCTCTCCATATGGGGTTTAATTTTCTTTTGCTCACCCAGAAATTTGGAGTATAATAAAGCCAAACTTTGAGAAACTTTCTTTAGGAACCGTCTCACCTAACAGCGTGTTCCTTTGAGGCGCACCGGTTAGGAGAGGTTGGCTGTTTTTCTATCTGGTCTCTTCTGAAAGCCAAACATCACATCTGCTTTTTGTCTGTTTTCTCACAGCCTTTTCATTTTCTCTGCTGCTATTATCAGCAAGCTTAATTTGGTGTCTCTTTATAGGATGTCCAACAGCTCAGGAGCCATTCATCACACGCCTAACAGGAAAAAAAAGTCTCTATCTTTGTGGCTTTAAGAAGAAAAAAATGAAAAGGAACAAAATATGTATCTTGTTCCATGTATTATTCATAGAAATTAGCAGCTTCTAGTTTTCAAAGGCTGAAATTGTTGTTAACGACTCCAAATTACCTCAGGGATTTGAAATTAGCACTGACTGAGTCTCATTTTCGTTCTCCAACATTTCTAATGGATTCATTTCTGAGGAGACGGTAACAATGCAGGACCCATTACAGACAAATGGGGGGGTAATTTCTATCCTCGGAAAAATATCACAAACCTCCTTCACTCTTTTGTGGAAAGCACGCAAGAGAAAAGCAGCAGCAACGATGAGGCAGAGAGATAGAAGATGTAAACATGCATTGATCATTAGATGCTCTGCTATTAACAGGCTCTGTTGTTTCATTAAAACACAGCAGCTTATGATGACACTTTGCATATGTTATTCAAGCTCAGAGCAAACATTTGTCTACGCCGGGCAAATAAAAGCTCAGTAAATGACTGCGGATTGTGAGAAGAAGCACAGCTGGTGTTTAGGAGGAACATAAATGAACCACTGGTGCAGATCTGGAGATACTGGAGTTACATCGTCTGTTAATGGATGAACAGCCGCATGCTAAACCGTTGGTGAGCCGACTAATCATTCCATTTTTACTATAATTGGAAGGTTCTTCACTTCCCTGGTTTTTCCATCATGAACTCCTGAGAGTTCTCAGATCAGAGTTTGAAACCCACTGGATCTAAATCCAGCCCTATTAAAAGTTGGAGAGGTTATCTGTGTGCTGCAGTCCTCCCAGAGGCGTCCGGCGTCTGATTAAAAGCAGCCACTCGCAGACACTCCCTCTGAGGAAAGTGGGCGAGAGCGTAATGTCTTCTGACACGCTGCCATTTGAAGAGGATGGAAAAAATACCAGGTTTCTTTTTCTATTGGCTGCAGGAGGGCGATTTACTGACAACAAATTGCTGGGATGATACATCAGAAGTGAAGCAGATGGGAAAGACGAGGGCGGCTGAACGGGGTATCACATGGGGGGGGGCTGGAAGATCACCGCGCCGCATAGATGTTTGGGGGGAAGCAGGGAAATAACATTTCAATCTCTATCAGGTCTGGTTTGAGGGCTGGGGTGTAGTGGTGGTTTGCCTGAGGAATGGCCCTGGGAGGGGCGAGCAGAGATGGAAACTGGGATAGAGGAATGCTGAGGCGGGGGGGAGATGAAAGATGAGGCGAGCAGCTGATAAGTCACTGCTGGCCAGAAAAACATCACGTCACGTAGAAAACTTTTCTGTTTGAGATCAACTCTTACCATCATCATCATTATCACCATCATCATCATCATCATCATCATCATCATCATCATCATCATCATCATCATCATCATCATCATCGTCATCATCATCATCATCACCATCCAACCCTAGCCGACTCACTGCAGCGGCAGTGCTAACGTGTTGGACAGCCGACGCGATTCTCATTTTACATTCCAATAACAGATGCATTATTTTCTCATGCTAATCAGTTGTGTACCACCATGCATCTGCTTCTGTCTGCTGGCAAAATAGTGATGTTGTGATCTTTACCTAGAGGTAATAGTGCATTAATGCAGCAAAGCGTGTTTGAAAACTGAAATCTCCTCCAGATGCTGAAGATAACGCTCCAAAGCAACGAGCTCAGCAACTATGTGAGGAAGTTATGAACTAACAAGTAATATATGATCACATTAAAATCAGCATCTTGATGACAAATCAAATATGTATTTAATTAGCATGTGACAGCGACCATCATCTGCTGGTTGGGCGGTAATGACCGCAGGCGTCGGGTTATTATCTGACCAGAAGATGCACCTCAGCCTGAAGTCAAACCAGATGTTTCGTTTCTGTTGCTTCCAAACATGAACTGGAGCGTTAGAAACTCATCCTAAATTAGGAAAAGCGCCGCGTATCTATATGTGTTTAATGAACATATTACATGCCCATGTAAATCATGAAACCATTTAAAATGCAAAACTGTGAGATGTGAAGTCAGCGTTCTGCTTAGCTGCGCCTCAGCGGTGGTGAATATTTACTGCTTGGAGTTCTGCTTTTGCCATGTTGTTATTTCTGGTGGTGGATCCAGTGGCTGAAATCAGGGCTTACTGGAAGTTGTTTTGGGCTTATTGAACAATTGAGACCCTTGGACAGATTATCTGTTGGAAAGATTTTGTTCCAGCTGGTTCTGGGTGACTTGTGAATTGTCCCCATCTTCATCTATGTGAACTCTGCTGGTAACAGGTCATCATTTTCACTAGAAAAAACTGGAATTTCTGCTTTTGTATTTTTCTGTGTGAACAGAGCCTTTTCAGTGAAACCAATAAACTTTTCCAGAACCGCTTCAGTCCTGGAACTCATTCCAAGAAATGACATCAGACATCCCATTATGATTCAAAAGACCAATCAGACAGCCCTTACACAACAAAAGGCTCCAACAACCCAGAAGAACAAGGGGTTGCTAATTGATTAGCATCCGACTTCTGCTGAAAAACATCAGCGCTCCATTGATCTGATGGAGCCCACAGAATAAAGACTCCTGGAGAGGTGAAGAAACATCTTTAAAAACTCAGCCTTCCAATTTAAGCCAGTTTGGAAAGAGACTCATGGGCAGACTGTTAGAAGCTGGTCTTCCAAGTTTGTTGCTTTCAGCCTCCATAGTCTGTAACCTGCTATCCAGCATCAAAGCTGCCAAAACCGTTATGAACAGCTTTCAGAAGGTGAACATTTTAAACTGCTGGGACATTAACATCATTTAAAATCAGACAGGATGACCAGGAGCTTAAAAACTAAAGCGGTGATCAATGCAAAACCAGTTCAGCTAACTGGGTGGAGTTAAAGTAGCTTCAATCGCACCCACCCTCCAACTGGAACTGAAAAGGCAAAACATCACCACCCCCACCTGCTACTGGGCGATGCCACTGAGGTCACCAGTGCACAGCTAACGTTAGCTACCTGCACTAAAAACAAAACTTTGGGCAGGTTGTCTTTTCTATCTAATAAAAAAAATCATCACTGCTCCAATGCAAACTGATAGAGAATGTTCTTTATTTGAGGGTTGGATTTTAAGGTCATCACTGTGTTCAGATATGCCTGCTTTAATGGAGCTGGATATGCAGGTGCATGCACATGTATCAGCGGACCTGCATCCTCATAAAGGCCATTATAAAACCCAGAGGGAGTCATAACTCAAAGAGAAGCCGGGTGATTAAATCTTGATTACTGCAGCAGCTCAGTGTGAGTTTGTACTCTGCTGACACACGCTTCCTTCAGGATGATGAATCTGATCAATTGTTCTACAAGCAGCTGAAACAGAAGCAACATTTATGTGAACAAGAAAAAACTACCTGAGAAAAAAAGGTTTCTGTTTACATTTCAAACTTCTCACTTTTACTGTGAGAAAAACGGAAAGAGTGTGAATCCCTCAGATGTGTTGTTACTCTTCTCTCGCTCTATTTTGCACTTTTTTTTCTCTTCCTTCATTTCCTCTGTTCCAAGTGGAGCATGTTTCCTCTGCTGCTAGCAGACATTTCCCCTTGCTGTTTCCTTTTTCATGGCCTGCGCCTGTCATGTTCCGTACTTCCAGTGACCAACCTGTCAGCCCTATGCTCTACGTGGTTCTTTCCTCAATTCTCTCCTCTTCCTCAGACACTGGTTATTATTCGCCATTTTTCTTTGGGTATTTCTATTACATTCAACCTTGTCAATGTTCTTCCAGCTTTGATTAGATGTAAGACTCTCTCCTTTTCCTCCATCATACCCCTTTTCCCCAGGTTATTCCCTTTAAGCTATCCTCGCTATGCTTGATTCAATGAAAAAACTTCAAAATACAAAGAACCAGAAAATATCAGCAAAACTCCAGCGGGAAGCCAAAGACGAGGAAGCAACTAAAACCAGCAGGAACCAGCAAACGGTACCTGAACAGGAGGATAAATGGAGACTGAACAAAGAGCAGGCTAATCAGCAGATTGGAAGCAGGTGAGGACAGAGGAGTCTAGAAGGGAGCTAGGGGAAGGTCACTGACACAAGAGGGCAGCAGAGGGCAAACAATACCTAAAAACACAAATACAGTAAAAAAAAAAAAAAAAACTAAAATAACACAGAATGATGGAAATGAAACCAATGAACTAGAAAACACAGAAAGACATGAATCAAAGTAGAACTGAAAACAGCAACATCTTTGGGAAATAGATTCATTACCAGATACTAAGGAAGCTACAGTTACAAAAATAAGATGAAAGATTCGGGTACTCAAACTCCGTGGTTTTAGATTTTGGACCTTAAATATTGATCCCAGGGGTTCCTGACATTCAGTCAGCTGTGGGGGTTAGAGGGGAACCTACAGAGTAACAGGCAGATCATTCGCTGTTGAAAGTTACATGAAGCCAAAACTTCTGGATGAGCTATAGTTGAATTTAGGTTCCTCAAACAGAGCCTGACGACATGAAGTCTGAGAATGAATCAGTCAGTGGACGTCATGAGAACACCAGTAGAACCAGTGAGAGTTATTCGTAGGCCTCAGTGATTGTGGTCAGAGGGTGGCGCCAGTGTACGGCGGCCCCGCTTCTGTCACTGAGCCCCAGGGCAGCTGTGGCTACAATGTAGCTTGCCACCATCAGTGTGTGTGAATGGGTGAATGAATGTAGTGTAAAGCGCTTTGGTCAAGTCTCCTGACTTAAATAAAGGCGCTATATAAGTACAGGACATTTACCATTTACCAAATTTATTCCATAAAGAACCAAAGAAGAAAATATAAAACTAAAGGACCGAAAATGCAAGGATAAGTGATGTCAGCTATTTGATCAAATGTTCTGTGATGCTGTGTGATATTTAACATTTCCATGTGAAGCATCAGTCTTCTAAATATGCTGTTAAAAAAAACATGTTGACATAACAATCTAGATATTATCATTCAGATTAGACCCACCACTAGAGGGCAATCTACTGTCGGTCTCTGTTATCATAACAGCAAATTAGAGGAAGACTCCATCTTGGCGGCCTTACTGAACCTTCAGACGGTGTTAAATTATTAATTCAGCACTGCTCTATATTTTATAAATCCAGAAGACTGTTGAATAAAAAAGTTCAGCGTCATATTTGGAACTTTTTCATAACAAATAAATATATTCCTGGAGAAATAATGCTGGATATTCCAGCATCTTTTATTTTTACCAACTGACTGGAAGAATGCAGCTTTGAATAATGTTTAAATCCATAATTAAAAGCATTTCTATAACATCCACAGCACTGCGTATAATAGCACTTTATGAGAACGACTGATTGAATTATGGAATTTGGTGGGCGACACAAGTTAATCATAAGTTTCATTATTCTTCAACACAATCAAGCTTCTATTATCTGTGGCATGTAGAGCACATCACCAGGCAGTCAGAGATATATTGCATGGTTTAAATCTATTCTCATAATCTACAGAAAGAGAGCATCTAGATGTATTTACAGGGGGACGGAGCAAAACTCTTCTGATTGTTAATTAAATCCTCAATGGTCCTGTTAAACACTAAGTGGTTTGATGGCGTTGGATGGCTGTGAACGTGGATGCTTTTCATCAAGGTTAGCGTAACATGGTTCAACAACTTCTTCAGTGATTAAAAAGTAATGAACTGACAGGAGTTGATGCTCATTGCAGCATAAATAATGGGTTCGTCAACAAGGAAGGAGCCCTGATGGGGATGCAAAGGTTCAGACTCATTAAAAAGGATAAGGTCTTTGCACGTCTGTTAAATTACTCTACATCTATAGATATTCATTGCTTTGATTTTCATTATGAAAAAAGTCTGCAGAGAAACTTTTAAAGCTCTCACAAGTTTTCCTGTTAGCATCCATGTCATGTTTTTATGCAGAATAGATGTGGATTTAATCACGATGAATGAAGCTGGAAGTTAGAAACACATTCAGCGCTCGTCTGGAACATGTCAGATACGCTGATATGCGTGTTTCAGCGTTTTTCAGTGTGTTTCAGCGTGATTCAGCGTTTTCAGCGTCTATCAGCGTTTTCAGTGTGTTTAATCGTACTTCAGTATTTTCAGCGTGTATCATCATGTTTCAGCGTGCTTCAGCATCTTATCAGCGTGCTTCAGCGTTTTTTCAGCCTGCTTCACCGTGCTTTAGCGTGTAACAGCATGTTTCAGCATTTTTCAGGGTGTATCATAATTTTTCAGCGTGTTTCAGCATGCTTCAGCATGTATCAGCCTTTTTCAGCGTGTTTCAACGTATTTCAGCGTTTTCAGTGTGTTTCAGCATGTTTCAGTGTGCTTCAGCGTTTTCAGTGTGTTTCAGCGTGCTTCAGGTTGTATCAGCATTTTCAGCGTGCTTCAGCGTTTTTTCATCCTGCTTCACCATGCTTTAGCATGTTTCAGCATTTTTCAGGGTGTATCATAATTTTTCAGCGTGTTTCAGCATGCTTCAGCGTGTATCAGCCTTTTTCAGCGTGGTTCAACGTATTTCAGCGTTTTCAGTGTGTTTCAGCATGTTTCAGTGTGCTTCAGCGTTTTCAGTGTGTTTCAGCGTGCTTCAGGTTGCATCAGCATTTTCAGCGTGCTTCAGGGTTTTTTCAGCCTGCTTCACCATGCTTTAGCGTGTTTCAGCATTTTTCAGCGTGCTTCAGGATGTATCAGCGTGTTTCAGCTTGCTTCAGCATTTTCCGCGTGTATCAGCATTTTTCAGCGTGTTTCAGCATGCTTCAGCATGTTTCAGTATTTTTCAGCATGCTTCAGGATGTATCAGCGTGTTTCAGCGTGCTTCAGCATTTTCCGCGTGTATCAGAATTTTTCAGCGTGTTTCAGCATGCTTCAGCATGTTTCAGCATTTTTCAGCATGCTTCAGGATGTATCAGCGTGTTTCAGCGTGCTTCAGCATTTTCCGCGTGTATCAGCATTTTTCAGCGTGTTTCAGCATGCTACTGCGTGTATCAACATGTTTCAGTGTGTATTAGCATGCTTCAGCGTGTTTCAGCATGCTTCAGCGTGTATCAGCATGTTTCAATGTGTTTCAGCGTGCTTCAGCGTGTATCAGCGTTTTCAGGGTGTATCATAATTTTTCAGCGTATTTTAGTGTGTTTCAGCGTGTATCAGCCTTTTTCAGCATGTTTCAGTGTGCTTCAGCGTGTATCAGCCTTTTTCAGCATGTTTCAGTGTGCTTCAGCGTGTATCAGCCTTTTTCAGCGTGTTTCAACGTGTTTCGGCGTTTTCAGTGTGTTTCAGTGTTTTTCAGCGTGTTTCAGCGTGCTTCAGTGTGTATCAGCATTTTCAGTGTGTTTTAGCGTGTTTTTGAGTGCTTCAGCGTGTTTCAGCATGCCTTAGCATGTATCACAGTTTCTTAAGTGTGGTTCAGCATGTTTCAACGTGTTTCAGTGTGCTTCAGCATGTATCAGCTAGTATTAGCGTTTTCAGTGTGTTTTAGCGTGCTTTTGCTTTTTCAGTGTGTTTCAGCGTGTATCACTGTTTTTCAGCGTGTTTCAGTGTATTTCAGCATGTTTTAGCGTGCTTCAACGTGTTTCAGCATGTTTTAGTGTGCTTCAGCGTGTTTCAGCGTCTTTTAGTGTGCTTCAACGTGTTTCAGCGTGTTTTAGTGTGTTTCAGTGTGCTTCAGAGTGTTTCAGCATGTTTTTAGTGTGTTTCAGCATTTTTCAGCATGTATCAGCGTTTTTCAGCATGTATCAGTGTTTTGAGTGTGTTTCAGCATGTTCCAGCGTTTTTCAGCGTGTTTTAGCTTGCCTCAGTGTGTATCATCGTTTTTTAAGCATGTTTCAGCATGTTTCAAGCATGCTTCAGCATATTTCAGCATGTTTTAGTGTGCTTCAGCGTGCCTCAGCGTGTATCAGCGTTTTTTAAACGTTTCAGCATGTTTCAACGTGTATCAGCGTTTTCAGTGTGTTTCAGCCGTGTTTTAGTGTGCTTCAGCATGTTTTAGTGTGTTTCAGCGTGCCTCAGCGTGTATCAGCGTGTTTCAACATGTATCAGCGTTTTCAGTGTGTTTCAGTGTGCTTCAGCATGTTTTAGTGTGTTTCAGCGTGCTTCAACGTGTTTTAGTGTGTTCCAGTCTGCTTCAGCATGTTTTAGTGTGTTTCAGCGTGCCTCAGCGTGCCTCAGCGTGTATCAGCGTGTTTCAACGTGTATCAGCATTTTCAGTGTGTTTCAGTGTGCTTCAGCATGTTTTAGTGTGTTTCAGCGTGCTTCAACATGTTTTAGTGTGTTCCAGTCTGCTTCAGCATGTTTCAGTGTGTTTCAGCGTGTTACAGCATGTTTTAGTGTTTCAGTGTGCTTCAGCGTGTTTCAGAATGATTCAGCCCGTTTCAGCATGTTTCAGTGTGCTTCAGCGTGTATCAGCCTTTTTCAGCGTATTTCAGAATGATTCAGCCCGTTTCAGTGTGTTTCAGCGTGTTTCAGCCTTTTCTCAGCGTGTTTATAACAAACGTACCCAACGTATGCCAGCGTTTTTGCCAGATTTTTGGTTCGTCAGGCATACGCTGGTCTAATTCATCAAGGTGTGACGGGGCTTTAGTGGCAAACACCTCAGCATACCTACTGAGCTGATGACATGCTGCTCATTGATAACAGCTAGCAGCTATCCTCTTTGCAACACGGCTACTGCCAGAAACTACCAGGAACGGGTAGAACAATGAGCTGTAGGGAATAACATATTGCAACATCTAAAGCAGTGGATTAACTGGACTGTGCAAAACTGTGAACTCACCCTTTTGATGTCTTTGCCGAAGGTTTCGCTGAAGCTGGAGCCGATGATCTCAAACTGGACGTGGGAGTTTGAGCCGCTATCCTTAAAGTCCATTGTTCCTGTCAGACCTGTGATGTTTCCCTGTAAAGAGGTGGTTAAGGGGGGAAAGAGGAGAGGACAGTGATTTTTACGGCTCTGCTATATGGCAGCTTTATGTGTCTCAGCACAGGCTTTGTCATATGTGTCAGCCAATGACTAGTTATGCAGATAGGCTGCTCCATGGCATCATTGCCTGACTGACCAGTCCACATGTAATCTGTAGACCTGGAGATTGCATTCGACCATGTCCCTCATTTGGGGGGGGGGGGACTTTCAGGGGAACAGAGTCGGGGGCCCTTTCCTAGGGGCCGTCCAGTCTCTGTACAGACGCACCAGCAGTCTGGACCACATTGCAGGCATGAAGCCGGACCTGTTCTCAGTGAATGTTGGACTCTATCAGGGCTGTCCTCTGGTACCTGTTCTGTTCAGAACCTTTATGGACAGGGTTAGGGTTGGGGGGACAGGATTTCTAGGTGCAGCCAAAGACTGCAGGGGGCCCAGTTTGGGAGTCAGTAGATCTCATTCCTGCTTTGTTGGGATGACATGGTTCTGCTGGCTGGGGTGGTCTGCAGCCGAGTGTGAGGCCATGGTTCAGGTTCTGGACCAGATAAAGGAGGCCTGTTCCATTCAGATTGGAGGAGAGTTCCTGCCTCCAGTGGAGGAGTTCTGTTATATTTGGGTCCTGCGGAATGATATGTATGAGTAAACCAACCAAACAGATGTTAGTTGTTTGTATTTTGTTGGTATAGATGTTAGTATTTTAAAGGAAAGTTTCAGATGAGGTTTAGGGTTAGGGTGTGAGTATTGACTATTTCCTTCTATAAGTCCCACTTTGCTGTTTCTGCTCCCTGTGTTCTTTGCCTGTTTGCTGCTGGAGCTAAAAGCTTCCTCCATCTCCTCCTCCATCTCCTCCTCCACATCCTCCACAAACTTCCACGGATCCTGACAGTCATAAAGTGGATAGAAAATCCCTTTATTGTCCCACAGTGAGGGAATTCTGCTGTTTACAGCAGCAAAAGGATTTTAGAAAAAATGGTCACACAAATGTGGACCTTAGAAAAAGAATAGCATAATAGTGAAGAGTTAAAAGATAAACAGTAAAATACTATGAAGTGTTTTAACAATATAAAAACTACACCTGGACAAGTGATTTGCTTTTGTGTGATTTTCCTTCAGAAGTAAATGTTAGATCAATCAATGTCCTCCCTTTGCTGATTTGTTATGCAGCTGAAATGCCAACAACACATTTAAGATTGAAATCTTCCTGCAGATTTTATCCAAGATCAGTTTCAGTCATTAATGTTTTTCATTGATCCTGAGAATCAGATTGATCATATTAATGAAGTAACTGATATTTTTATGAGTATTTTTCACACATGAAGAATGAGACAGGAGTGATTTTAATGAATTCTTTGTTTTTTATCTGTGATACACGTCAAAGAACTGATGTTTTTTTTTACTAACGGGCAGCAAATGCAGCTCAGAGGGACCCATAAGCCTGGCTGAAAAGCTTCTTCACCAATTAGAGCATCAACAGCAGAGTCTAGGCTGGAGCCATGAGACGCATTAGAATCAGGTTTTTACATCCATGTTACGCCAAAACTTCATGTTTTATTAACCCTCTGCTAACTGGAGGTTATTTGTTCATGTCTCATTATCTTTGCCACGTGCTTCTTTTAACTGAAACTGGAAGAAAAGCAAAAACTCTCACATCAGAGGAGAAATGTCTAAAACTATGGTGCAGTGGCTTTAGGCTTCAACGTCAAAGGTTTGAGTCCCGGCCTGCAGATCTCTGCGGTGCATCTTCCCTTTCCTGGTTTCCTTGGGTTTTTGTTCAGCTGCAGACATTTTCTAAAACCTCTGCATGATCCAAAAAGGTTCCAGGGTGGAGGGGTTCAAGAGAACATCGCGGAGTCCTCTGTTGTTTATTTAACAGAATAAAAAGACCATCCTTGGCACATGCAGATTATATCTGCAATCACTGCGCAGCATAGAGGATGCAGCCTGGTTCAGAGGCTCAGTGAGTTTTTTTAATGGCACAGGTCTGACTCCAACCCAGGTCGGAAACGTTGAGGACTAAGGACTCCGTACATGGTTCGGTCACGCTAACCGCTGTTCCACCGAAGCATGCCCAGCTCATTGGTTCGATTGAGGAAAATTATCGAAGGCCAAATTGAAAACGTCCGAATGCATCCTTATAAACACACTAAAAGATTATCTATCTGAGGTTTTTAGAGCTCAGCGTGTTTTTATGCTTTAAAGTTTTTAAGAACATCCCACGGGTGATGTTGCAGGTTAATGTGAGGGCGGCCTAGTGGTTAGGGCATAGGGCTTTGAATCCTGAGGTTGTGAGTTTGATCCCCCACTCCCACAGACTTTCACTCTGGCTCACTGAGAAAGACCCTTAACCCCGGGTGCCGCAGAGAAAAGCAGAGAAGGAATTTCCCTCTGGGATTATTAAAGTGTAAAAAAAATAATAATATTAAAGCTGTTTCTAGGTTTTAGGAAGATCACACCTGAAACGTCATGTAGAAGTAAGAAAACAATCCGGTCTTAAATGGATAATTTTCGTGAGTCATTAAAGTTTCTCCTGTCTTTACAGATTAGCATATCTGAGACTTATAGAACTGAGACTGAGATTTATAGAATTAAGATGAATTTTATTTCCTCCAAAGGCATTTATGATATAAAATGTCGAAGCACGTTTTATCTGTCCTGAAGTTGTAGGAATTTAACCACGATGGGCTTCAGAACAGATCCTCCCGCTCATCTCTGCGTGTTGGAATCGTTTTCAATCAACGGAGCCGTCCCGAAGTTTTGCGGTCGGAACAGATGGATGAGCGTTTTTTTTGGACAAAACCATTGGGGTCTTGCTGCTCCGCTGTCTCTGGGACCCCGAGAATGTGGGCTGTGTTTCTCCAAAGCTTCAGGTCAGGTAGCTCCTCTCCTTGGTTCTTGCAATTCCTCCATATGATCTTCATTACGAACATTCGATGCACTTTCCTGACATGGTCGCTCAGCATATCAAGTTTATTGTTCATTTCTGTCAGCGTTGCGTTAATAGATTTCGAAGGCATTCAGCTGGTTGGTGTAGTTGAGGGCAGCCGCTGGAGTTGAGGTGTAATGCCCTGTCTCAGCTCGTCGAGGGCGTTTAGCAGCATCTGCGTTTTTGGTTCTTCCTCCAGGTGCGTAATAATTTTCTCAAATCTGCTTTGCAATACAAGACACTTGCTAGCTTAGCTGATGTTTTGAGGAGAGACAATGCTTCTGTTGATTGTTTTAAACAAGATGTTAACAAACTGAGTATCCCATTATGCACTTCCCGCCATCTTGAAATATACCTCTACCAAAAGCTTAAATTCTGATGGAAACTCATTTAAAACGGGTTTCCATTTGGCGAAACTAAAGATTCTAATTTCACAAAGATTCAGGTGTTTGCTGTGGTTTTAGCTTCCTGTCACTGAACAACAGCTCTTGTGCTGCATTGGAAGTCCTTTGTTAAACAGAAGTAGAAGTAGAAGAACTAGATCAGACGTTCTGGTTTTACCTTCTGGATGGTCTCCAGCATCGACCAGCCTCCGTTCCATGGCTTGGTGGACTTTCTGATGCAGTTCAGGCTTGCCATGCTGTGCCACTTCCTGTCCTCCAGCTTCCTGTAGAAAGCGTTGGCCAGCATCAACACGCTGTCATACAGGTAGAGGTTGGACACCTGGTTGAAGAGAGTTCAGAGGAAATGTCAAGAGACCACAGGCGACCTAAAGGACAGTTCCTGTACCAAACCGTCCAGAATCCCTCCTCAGGTCCATATTAGCCTAGCGACAATCTAAGGACACTGAGCTGGTCAACAAGCTCCATTCTAGATGTCACATTTCTTCTTCTTTTTACGATGTTAACTGAATCTGTTTAAATAAATCAAACAAAGTGTGACGTGGAGAAGGTAAACACTGAATCCACTGATGTATAATGTTTTACTGGCTTCTCATATAAGGAAGTTTACTTCTTAGAGACCAAAGCAATCCCAGCAGACAAATCTGTTTCTATCATTTATCTGACATTTCCTACATTTGGACCTTTTCAGAAAATAACAAAGTAAAACAAACAATAATGAATTTTTTGAGATTTGTTGGAACTTTTGTACATTTTGTAAAATGTGTGTCTTTGGTTCTTGTTCAGGTCACAGAAAGGTTCAAACAATAAGGTGAAATCTGAAGGGTGTGAATAAAAGCAGCATTTTAGGAAAATTGTTTTCCCTGTTAATCAGTGACAACAAGGCTAAAAGGTGGAAAACCTGAAAAAAAAAAAGAAAATGAATCTGTAAAATGTTGACAATTGATTCGGTCTGAAGGAAAATCCAGTGAAGAAATGACACTGAATGAAACATAATCAATAAGATAGTGACTGCTTAGAGCTTAGATCACTGCACAGCTTAACTAATTAGTCAGGCTTAGCAGAGCAAACACACACACCACTTTGTTTTCATGACATATGGGACATTTCATTGACTTTCATTCATATTATATGGCCTAACCCTAACTACTACCAACATATACCTAAACCAGGCCATAACTACTAACTACTACCAACATATACCTAAACCAGGCCATAACTACTAACTACTACCAACATATACCTAACCAAAACCATAACTACTAACTACAACCAACATATACCTAACCCAGACCATAACTACTAACTACAACCAACATATACCTAAACCAGCCCATAACTACTAACTACTACCAACAAATACCTAACCAAAACCATAACTACTAACTACAACCAACATATACCTAACCCAGACCATGACTACTAACTACAACCAACATATACCTAACCCAGACCATAACTACTAACTACAACCAACATATACCTAACCAAGACCATGACTACTAACTACAACCAACATATACCTAACCCAGACCATAACTACTAACTACAACCAACATATAACTAAACCAGCCCATAACTACTAACTACTACCAACAAATACCTAACCAAAACCATAACTACTAACTACAACCAACATATACCTAAACCAGACAATAACTACTAACTACCAACATATACCTAACCCAGACCATAACTACTAACTACTACCAACAAATACTTACCCCAGACCATAACTACTAACTACTACCAACATATACCTAACCCAGACCATAACTACTAACTACTACCAATATATGCCTAACCCAGACCATAACTACTAACTACTAACTACTACCAACATATACCTAACCCAGACCATAACTACTAACCTCTACCAACATATGCCTAACCAAGACCATAAACACTAACTACCACCAACATATACCTAACCCAGAACATAATTACTAACTACTACCAACATATACCTAACCCAGACCATAACTACTAACTACTACCAACAAATACCTACCCCAGACCATAACTACTAACTACTACCAACATATACCTAACCCAGACCATAACTACTAACTACTACCAATATATGCCTAACCCAGACCATAACTACTACTACCAACATATACCTAACCCAGACCATAACTACTAACTACTACCAACATATACCTAACCCAGACCATAACTACTACCCACATATACCTAACCCAGACCATAACTACTAACTACTACCAACATATACCTAACCCAGACAATAACTACTCATTACTACCAACATATACCTAACCCAGACCATAACTACTAACTACTAACTACTACCAACATATACCTAACCCAGACCATAACTACTAACTACTACCAACATATGCCTAACCAAGACCATAAACACTAACTACTACCAACATATACCTAACCCAGAACATAACTACTAACTACTACCAACATATACCTAACCCAGAACATAACTACTAACTATTACCAACATATACCTAACCCAGACTATAACTACTACCAACATATACCTAACCCAGAACATAACTACTAACTACTAACTATTACCAACCTATACCTAACCCAGACCATAACTACTAACTACTAACAACATATACATAGCCCAGACCATAACTACTAACTACTACCAACATATACCTAAACCAGACCATAACTACTAACTTCTACCAACATATACCTAGCCCAGACCATAACTACTAACTACTACCAACATGTACCTAACCCAAACTACAACTACTAACTACTACCAACAAATACCTACCCCAGACCATAACTACTAACTACTACCAACATATACCTAACCCAGACCATAACTACTAACTACTACCAATATATGCCTAACCCAGACCATAACTACTACTACCAACATATACCTAACCCAGACCATAACTACTAACTACTACCAACATATACCTAACCCAGACCATAACTACTAACTACTACCAACATATACCTAACCCAGACCATAACTACTAACTACTACCAACATATACCTAACCCAGACCATAACTACTAACTACTACCCACATATACCTAACCCAGACCATAACTACTAACTACTACCAACATATACCTAACCCAGACAATAACTACTCATTACTACCAACATATACCTAACCCAGACCATAACTACTAACTACTAACTACTACCAACATATACCTAACCCAGACCATAACTACTAACTACTACCAACATATGCCTAACCAAGACCATAAACACTAACTACTACCAACATATACCTAACCCAGAACATAACTACTAACTACTACCAACATATACCTAACCCAGAACATAACTACTAACTATTACCAACATATACCTAACCCAGACTATAACTACTACCAACATATATCTAACCCAGAACATAACTACTAACTACTAACTATTACCAACATATACCTAACCCAGACCATAACTACTAACTACTAACAACATATACCTAGCCCAGACCATAACTACTAACTACTACCAACATATACCTAAACCAGACCATAACTACTAACTTCTACCAACATATACCTAGCCCAGACCATAACTACTAACTACTACCAACATGTACCTAACCCAAACTATAACTACTAACTACTACCAACATATACCTAACCCAGACCATAACTACTACTACCAACATGTACCTAACCCAGACTATAACTACTAACTACAACCAACATATACCTAACCCAGACCATAACTACTACTACCAACATATGCCTAACCCAGACCATAACTACTAACTACTACCAACATATGCCTAACCCAGACCATAACTACTACTACCAACATATGCCTAACCCAGACCATAACTACTAACTACAACCAACATATACCTAACCCAGACCATAACTACTAACTACTAACTACTACCAACATATGCCTAACCCAGACCATAACTACTAACTTCTACCAACATATACCTAGCCCAGACCATAACTACTAACTACTACCAACATGTACCTAACCCAAGCTATAACTACTAACTACTACCAACATATGCCTAACCCAGACCATAACTACTAACTACTACCAACATATACTTAACCCAGACCATAACTACTACTACCAACATATACCTAACCCAGAACATAACTACTAACTACTAACTATTACCAACATATACCTAACCCAGACCATAACTACTAACTACTAACAACATATACCTAGCCCAGACCATAACTACTAACTACTACCAACATATACCTAAACCAGACCATAACTACTAACTTCTACCAACATATACCTAAACCAGGCCATAACTACTAACTACTACCAACATGTACCTAACCCAAACTATAACTACTAACTACTACCAACATATACCTAACCCAGACCATAACTACTAACTTCTACCAACATATACCTAGCCCAGACCATAACTACTAACTACTACCAACATGTACCTAACCCAAACTATAACTACTAACTACTACCAACATATACCTAAACCAGACCATAACTACTAACTTCTACCAACATATACCTAGCCCAGACCATAACTACTAACTACTACCAACATGTACCTAACCCAAACTATAACTACTAACTACTACCAACATATACCTAACCCAGACCATAACTACTACTACCAACATATGCCTAACCCAGACCATAACTACTAACTACTACCAACATATGCCTAACCCAGACCATAACTACTACTACCAACATATGCCTAACCCAGACCATAACTACTAACTACAACCAACATATACCTAACCCAGACCATAACAACTAACTACTAACTACTACCAACATATGCCTAACCCAGACCATAACTACTAACTTCTACCAACATATACCTAGCCCAGACCATAACTACTAACTACTACCAACATATGCCTAACCCAGACCATAACTACTACTACCAACTTATACCTAACCCAGACCATAACTACTACTACCAACATGTACCTAACCCAGACTATAACTACTAACTACTACCAACATATACCTAACCCAGACCATAACTACTACTACCAACATATGCCTAACCCAGACCATAACTACTAACTACTACCAACATATGCCTAACCCAGACCATAACTACTAACTACTACCAACATATACCTAACCCAGACCATAACTACTAACTACTACCAACATATACCTAACCCAGACCATAACTACTACTACCAACATATGCCTAACCCAGACCATAACTACTAACTACTACCAACATATACCTAACCCAGACCATAACTACTACTACCAACATGTACCTAACCCGGACCATAACTACTAACTACTACCAACATATACCTAACCCAGACCATAACTACTACTACCAAGATATGCCTAACCCAGACCATAACTACTAACTACTACCAACATATGCCTAACCCAGACCATAACTACTACTACCAACATATACCTAACCCAGACCATAACTACTAACTACTACCAACATACACCTAACCCAGACCATAACTACTATTGCCAACATATACCTAACCCAGACCATAACTACTACTACCAACATATGCCTAACCCAGACCATAACTACTATTGCCAACATATACCTAACCCAGACCATAACTACTACTACCAACATATACCTAACCCAGACCATAACTACTACTACCAACATGTACCTAACCCAGACTATAACTACGAACTACTACCAACATATACCTAACCAAGACCATAACTACTAACTACTACCAAAATATACCTAACCCAGACCATAACTACTAACTACTACCAACATATGCCTAACCCAGACCATAACTACTAACTACAACCAACATATACCTAAACCAGACAATAACTACTAACTACTACCAACATATACCTAAACCAGACCATAACTACTACTACTACCAACATATACCTAACCCAGACCATAACTACTACTACCAACATATGCCTAACCCAGAACATAACTACTAACTACTACCAACATATGCCTAACCCAGACCATAACTACTAACTACAACCAACATATACCTAAACCAGACAATAACTACTAACTACTACCAACATATACCTAAACCAGACCATAACTACTACTACTACCAACATATACCTAACCCAGACCATAACTACTACTACCAACATATGCCTAACCCAGAACATAACTACTAACTACTACCAACATATGCCTAACCCAGACCATAACTACTACTACCAACATATACCTAACCCAGACCATAACTACTAACTACTACCAACATATACCTAACCCAGACCATAACTACTACTACCAACATATACCTAACCCAGACCATAACTACTAACTACTACCAACATATACCTAACCCAGACCATAACTACTATTGCCAACATATACCTAACCCAGACCATAACTACTACTACCAACATATACCTAACCCAGACCATAACTACTACTACCAACATGTACCTAACCCAGACTATAACTACGAACTACTACCAACATATACCTAACCAAGACCATAACTACTAACTACTACCAAAATATACCTAACCCAGACCATAACTACTAACTACTACCAACATATGCCTAACCCAGACCATAACTACTAACTACAACCAACATATACCTAAACCAGACAATAACTACTAACTACTACCAACATATACCTAACCCAGACCATAACTACTACTACCAACATATACCTAACCCAGACCATAACTACTTACTACTAACTACTACCAACATTTACCTTGAATGTCCTCATATGTAGCTGTAATTCCCTGCATGTAGAATATTTTACAATACAGTCCCCCCCCATAGGTAAAACCAGACCGGCCACACACACGGGTGACATGTTTGTGGAGCTGCATCAGCTGCCAGCACAGACCTACACCCCCACCATCATCACTGCTGGCACACGGAGCAGACGAGCTGGACGGCGTGGAGGCAGCAGTCGGCAAGCAGGAGGCGAGCAGCCAGTCTGTCCACATGTCACCCGTCCACAACACACACACACTGTGACACACATGGGGGCAGGAAGTAGAGACCAAATGCAGGCTGACAAATGAGCATCAGCTGTCTAGATAAGGAAAGTGGACTGGATGATGGTCAAGCTGCACACACCCAACACTCACACACACACATACATACTTGTTCTGCTATATATAGTGAGGACCATGTGTTGACTCCCATTGACTTCCATTGATTATCAGTCATTTTCAACCCTTTCTGTGCCCTAACCCTAAACCTAACCATTAGAAAAGTAGCTTGTGAGGACCAGCTAAATGTCCTCACTTTGCAACAATTCAATTCAATTCAGTTTATTTATATAGCACCAATTATAACACGTCATCTCAAGGCACTTTCCAGTTCACCAGATCATCCAGTCAAATTGATTCAAAGTTTTCTATCTAAGGAAAACCAGCCGATTGCATCGACTCATTGACTATTCAGCAATCCCTCACACTAAGCATGCTTGTGGCCACAGTGGAGAAGAAAAACTCCCTTTGAACAGGAAGAAACCTCCAGCAGAACCAGGCTCAGTGTGAGCGGCCATCTGCTGAGGCCCACTGGGGTTCAAGGAGACAGAAGCAGACATAGAAAAAGAAGCATAGATACAAAAGGCAACTGTCAACCAGCTCCACAGGCGGCCCCGTCCAGGAAACACACAGCCAGGCAGACGAGCTCCGAGCCAGATCCCATGTCACAGGATGAAGAGAGCACATCCAGTTAGTCACAGTCAGAGAAACAGGACTACACTGAAAAACAGGCCAAGCTCCAACATCTAGAAACAAAGGTGTTGATGGCAGCAGCACAGCTGATATTTCTCTCCAGGAGTCACAGCCAAACAGGAACAGACCAGATGAAGCTACTATGAGAAAAAGCAGAGAGAGCAGAACGTTAGAGATTGAACTAACAGATTCTGCAGAGTGGGAGAATAGAGATAGAATGAAGCAGAGTGATGAAAAAGGGGTCCCTATGTCCTCCAGCAGTCTAAGCCTATAGCAGCATAACTATAGAGATAGATCAGGATAACCTGAGCCGCTCTAACTAGAAGCTTTATCAAAAAGGAAAGTTTTAAGTCTAGCCTTAAAAGTAGACAGGGTGTCTGCCTCACGGACTAAAACTGGTAGTTGGTTCCACAGGAGAGGAGCCTGAGAACTAAAACATCTGCCTCCCATTCTACTTTTAGAAATTCTAGGAACCACTAGTAAACCTGCAGATTGAGAGCGAAGTGCTCTGTTAGGAACATAAGGAACAATCAGATCTCTGATATCAGATGGAGCTTGGCCATTTAAGGCTTTATATGTGAGAAGGAGGATTTTAAATTCTATTCTGGATTTAACAGGAAGCCAATGAAGAGAAGCCAGGATAGGAGAGATATGATCTCTCTTTTTCATTTTCATCAGAACTCTGGCTGCAGCATTTTGGATCAGCTGAAGGCTTTTAACTACAGTTTGTGGACTTCCTGATAGTAAAGAATTACAATAGTCCAGCCTTGAAGTAACAAATGCATGGACTAGTTTCTCAGCATCACCCCTGGACAGGAGATTTCTCATTTTTGCAATATTCCTCAGATGAAAGAAGGAAATTCCAGAAACCTCTTTGATCTGGGATTTAAATGACAGGTCCTGATCAAAAACAACACCAAGATTTTTTACTTTATTATCTGAAATCAGTTTAATCCCATCCAAATGAAGTGACTGACTAATCAGCTTCTTTTTCAGAGACTCTGGTCCAAAGACTATAACTTCTGTTTTGTCTGCATTCAGAAGCAGAAAGTTAAGAGTCATCCAGGTTTTTATGTCTTCAGACATGCCTGTAATCTATGTAATGGGTTAGCTTCATCTGGATTATAGACAGATATAGCTGGGTATCATCAGCATAACAGTGGAAATTAATCCCATGCTGTCTAATAATTCTACCAATTGGGAGCATGTATAAAGTAAAGAGAATTGGTCCTAGCACTGATCCCTGTGGTACTCCACAGGTAACCTTTGAGCATGAGGAAGATCTATCATTAACATGAACAAACTGAAATTGATCAGATAGATAAGATTTAAACCAGTCTAGAGCTGTTCCTTTAATTCCAACAAAATATTCAAGTCTTTCTAAAAGAATATTCTGATCAACTGGATCAAATGCAGCAATGAGATCCAACAGGACGAGCACAGATACAAGTCCATTATCTGAGGCCATGAGAATATCATTAGTGACTTTCACCAGAGCTGTTTCAGTGCTATGATGAGCTCTAAAGCCAGACTGAAACTCTTCAAAAAGTTCATTATGGTGGAAGTGATCGCAAACTTGTTTGGCAACTACTTTCTCAAGGATTTTAGATAAGAAAGGAAGATTGGATATAGGTCTATAATTAACCAAGTCATCTGGGTCAAGAGACGGTTTCTTAAGCAGAGGTTTAATTACAGCAACCTAAAAGCCTTTGGTACATATCCCTGTAACAGAGATAGATTAATCACATCTAAAATGGAGGAGGAGATCAAAGGGAATACCTCCTTAAATATCCTGGTTAAAGGGAATACCTCCTTAAATAACCTGGTTGGAACTGGATCTAACATCCAAGTTGAAGGCTTAGATGAAGACAATAATTTTGCTAATTCAGAAAGTTCAACCGGATCAAAGCAGTCTAAACCGATACTGCCCCCGATTTTTGCCTTTTTCATCGTTAAACGTCCTGAAAAACTTTCCTCTGCAGCAGTGTCCTACAATAAAGGACATTTCAACCTCTTCTGCATAAATTATTGAGACAAATCATTGAAGCATCTGGCTGAGCATTCCAGGTGAAGACGGAGCAGATCACAGAGGATAACGAGGATAAAGGACCTGAGAGGGGTGGGGGGGGGGTTTCAGGTCATCTCACATGAGATGGCAAAGGATGAGACATAAGGACGGGAAATGAGACGGGGGGACATGAGAAAACCAGCCCACACAGGTGGGAACAGACCAAATGTGGGACGTTTCAGGAAGAAAGAAGAAGAAGAAGCAGGAAGCTGAATAAAAAAAGGAACGATTGATTCTCAATGTGGAGAGAAATAGATGAACTTGTTTCCTACAAACGTCAAAACATGTCAGGCTAGAAGACAGCATTAGTCAGCGTTCATTACAGTGAGTTTCCTCATTGTTGTCTTGAAATGTCAGCTTCATCCCCACAGAGACTTTAGCCGTGGAAATACCACAGTGGGAGGCGAAGAACGATCGGCTAGAATGAAACCGCTTTAGTTTATTTCAGGTCAAATCCGAGTCAAACACCAGAACCAGACAGAGACCAGAGCAGCTGCAGGAACTTTACTGGATTAATCAATTCTTCATTGGTTCAGCATCACCGTTACAGCAGGTTCATCAACCTGTGATCACTTCCTGTCTGATACCAACAGGAGAAGCTTCTAGATTCATATTTTCTATGTCACTGTTTCAGCCTCTTTCACACAGTAAATTCTACAGTGTTAAATATGCAGTGTTAAGTACATCAGCTCTTTTAGAGTTATTACAATTAGAGTAAAATATACACTAGAGTTCCAATTTAACACTAATTCAGAGTGGGACCAACTGCACTCTTAAAGTGTTACTTTAACACTGCAGAATTTACTGTGTAGTAAACCAGAACCAGTCCTCTGCATTGGTTCTGGTTTTCCACAACCCTAACCCAGGCCAAACTTTTCTGCAGACAGTCTGACAAACTGCTTTCAATCATCGATTATTTTTGAGTCTATATTATGTCTAATAAAAATGTCTTAAAAAGGTGACTGTAAACGCCCTCCGTCTGTTCCTTAATGGTCTGTTGTTAACCCTAAGAAGAACAACTAATCCCTTCAGATCAGAGCAAACTTGAACTGCAGACTTTTCCATCTGCCCAGAGAGTTCACTGTGGTTAACATGACAGCTTCAGCAACCTATGACAGTAAGATCAATATAGCCGAGTCTGCCATGACTGTGTCAGACTACATCAACAAATGCATCAAGGACGTCAGCATCACAAAGAACATCACCACCCGGGCCAACCAACCACCCTGGATAAATGGAGAGGTCAATTCACTAAAAGCATCAAACTTAGCTTTCAAGTCTGGTGATAAAGAGGCTCTGAGGACAGCGAGAGCCAACTGGAACCGTTCCATCAGATCAGCGAAGCAGAACCACAGCCAGAACATCCAGGATCTTTTACATTATGACAGCAGCACCAGGAGGATGTGGAAATAAACTGAACAACTTCTTTGGAAGGTTTGAGGCACTAAACAGCCTCCAGCAGTGAAAGCTGTTCCACACCAGGGGGAGTCTGCCTGGAAGTCTGCCTCCATTATTCCAGTCCCAAAGAAGCCTCAGGTCGCCTCCCTCAATGATTAGCGGCCCGTCGCTCTGACTCCCATCATGATGAAGTGCCTCCAAAGGCTGGTTAAAGAACACATCGTCTCCAGTCTGCCGCCAACATTCCACCCGTTCCAGTTCGCCTACCGACGGAACCGCTCCACTGAGGACGCCATCTCTGCTGCTCTCCACCTGAGCCTGGCACACCTGGAGGAGAAGAACACCCACGATGGCTGCTGTTCCTGGACTTCAGTTCAGCTTTCAACACCATCATCCCACAGCATCTGATGGGCAAACTGGAACAGCTGGGCTTCAATACAACCCTCTGCTATTGGCTACTAGACTTCCTCACCAACAGACCTCAGTCAGTCCGGGTCGGACAGAACGCCTCTGATGTCATCGGTCTAAGCCCCTCCCCTCAGGGCTGCGTCCTGAGCCCCCTGCCGTTCACCCTGATGACGCACGACTGCGTCCCCAGGTTCACCACCGATCACATGGTGAAGTTTGCAGACGACACCACGGTGGTGGGCCTCATCAGAGACGACAACGACCTGGACTACAGAGAGGAGGTGGAGCAGCTGGTGGAGCAGAGATAACAGCCTGATCCTGAAGGTGGAGAAGACCAAGGAGATCATGGTGGACTTCAGGAAGAAGCGGCCTAACCACGCTCCACTGCTCATCAACAGCTCAGCTGTAGAGGTGGTCAGCAGCACCACATTCATCACAGACACCCTCACCTGGACTGGAAACACCACCTCACTGGTCCAAAGGGGACAGGAGCGCTTGGACTTCCTGCCCCCCCCATCCTCCCCACCTTCTCCAGAAGCTCCATAGAGAGCGTTCTGAGCAGCTGTCTCACTGTGTGGTGTGGAGGCTGCAGCGCCTCAGACTGGAAGAAGGTGAGAACAGCAGAGAGGATCATGGGGGCTCCTCTTCTCTCCATTAAAGACATTTCATCCCAGCGCTGCATGTCCCGAGCCCGTGACATCATCAATGACCCCTCACCCCCCCACCATGGACTGTTCTCCCTGCTGCCCTCTGGGAAGAAGCTTCCCAGCATTCAATGCAGGACCAGCAGGTTCTGCAGCAGCTTCTTCCCCACAGCCATCAAACTGATGAACTGTCTGTTGAGACTCAAATGTTTTTTACTGCATTTTGCACCATATCTATCTATTTATTTATTTTTTCACTGCTCTGAACTTCCATATCAAAGCCTTTTGCACCATGTCTCCCCTGCACTCCTAACATTCAATCACTGCTGGACAAGTTTCACTGCTAAGCTGCTCATTCACTGTCGGAAAGCTGTGTAAGAAAAAATATTGTTTTCTATACACTCTGTTTACTAAATTAGCAGAAACTTTGTATAAGTTTCTGACATCCAAAACCTTTATTGTGTTTTGCTGATTTCAAATCAAAATGATGCAATGAGACTAACTGGACGTCTTCCTCTAAAACGATTCATTCCTGTCATCATCTTCTGCATTCAGATGCTCATTGCATCTTTCTTTGCCCTTTATCTAATAAAGCAAACCCTCTAATTATTCTCTCTATTCACTTTAACCTTTGGTGCGTCTGAGGCTCAGAATGATTACACTGATTCAGAAATGATGTAGAAAAGATTTAGAAATGTTCATGCTCAGCTGTCAGACTCGTGTTTTTAACCGTCTCTCAATGTCTGTCTGTCCGTCAGCAGGAAATAAATAAAGACAGATAATAAATGAGGACAGAAATGACTGGGATTATATTCAGTTAGGCTCTGCTAGCACACAGACGTTAGGATGCAATCAATCAAAATCAAACAATTAAATAAAAAACAAGAAATAAATCATCCAAAAGCAGAAGAAAGACAATCCCTTTATTTACTGGTAGAGATGATCATATTTGTCAGTAAATTCTTGAGGAGCAGCTCCTTCCTGCAAACACACAATAAAGATGAGCTCATTTATTGTCTTTTTCATTGTGATTTGTAATGCGGGAAATAAACCGTCCTCTGATGGAAAGAAGTCTATGAATTCCAGAACCTGTATGTCACCGAGTTCCAGTAGTTCATTCAGAAATCCTCCGTTTATCATGTTATATTATTTGCTATCGATTAAAAGCATGATAGACTATTATATTATTCAGAAAATGTCAGTATATCTAAAGGCTCTCAGTGGAGTTTAGAATAATAAGCAATTAATAGTAATACTAATTAATAGTAACTGTTTTAATGATATAAATGTAGAAGAGCAGCTTTAGATACGCCCTGCATTCGGCGAACGTCAGGTTTTTCTTTCTTCCTGTTGAAAATCCACATTTCAAACTTGACCCACAGACAATTGCTAAAGGTTGCAGCTATTAAAGGAGACCATGGGCCTCTGATTAACGCTCTCTGGGCGTGACCTTTCACCTCAGATCTATGCTCATTTCTCTGTAAGTAAGTCACCCTGGAGAGATTCCCTCTCTGCATTTAACCCCTCCCCTTGGGGAGCAGTGGGCTGCCACTGTGCATCGCCCAGGGAGCAGTGTGGGGTTTAGGGTCTTACTCAGGGACCCAGAGTTGCAGTCTGTGGGAGCGGGGCTTGAACAAAGTGCAACACTCTAACCATTAGGCCACGCCCCCCCCCCCCCCCCCCCCCCCCCCCCCCCCTGGTCCATTTTAGCAGCTTCTTTCTGCATGGCTGCCCTCTACTGATCCTGGCACCTTTTGCCTGGTTCTCTTCAGCCACCTTTGGCCCCTGGGGCCCCTGGGGCCCCTGGGGCCCCTGGGGGGCCAGAGATCCTCTCTTCACCTCCAGTGAAGAAGAATAAACAAAGAACTGAAGTTATGGATCTATAAGATTAATTTATGTACATTACATAAAAATCCAGGACATATTAAGGAGTAAATCTGATCTGATCTCTGCTGTTTATTAAACTTTGGAAGATCCATCCATCTTTTAAATCACTGCTGCATCCAAATGACCTGCTGATAAAAATAAAAGAAAGTGGAGCCAGATGCATCTAAAATAAAGCTGCATCCATTCAGGAGGATTTTCATCCATAAACCTTCCAGCAGATTTAAGTGAATCTAGTTGTCAAAGCACAGATAATCAGTTCTGATCCATGGAAGTCCAAACAGGGAGGTGGAGCCGCCATATCATCCATTCTAACAAAACTTATGGTTTTTGTTTATTTGTTGCAGGTGACCTCAGGTTATTTAGCAGCTACTAGCTGACTGATGTTTATTAACTGAGCCTTTCCTTTCTAGCAGACGTAGAAATGAAGCTGTGCCTGAAGTGGGCGGATGGCAGCATCAGCAGCCGTCAGTTCAAACTGAAAGTTCAATCTGCTCCAACATTTCTGAGGTGTTGACAGTCAGAGAGAAGCTGGTTGTTGGGTTTTACCTCCAGGTTCTGCAGGTATCCTTCCTGTGGGTCGCAGAGCAGTGAGGAGACCCGGTGGTTCTGCCTCATGCACCGAGTGCTGCTGTCCCTCCAGAGCGGGAAGATCTGCCGGATCACAGTCATGCGGCCCAGAGCGCTGTGGGTCAGCTCCAGGATCTCAGTGTCGCTGATTTCCTGCCGCAATGAAGCAAAGAAAAAATACAAAGGCTGAAGTTTCTGATTGGTTTTCTACTTTGTAAAAAATGACATTATTGTTTCTCCACAGGAACGGATCACCATCATTACAAAGATTAAACATGCTGCTTTAAATAAAGGAAGGCAGGAATCATAAGCCAGTCTTCTAAGAACTTCCTCTGGTCCCGATCAGAAGTTAATGTAAAGCCATGCCGCAATGTTGTCCTCATCAAATTCAACAATAAGTTGCAAACATTGACTCAGATATTGTTGTTCGTTCATTGGAGAGAAAACAGCTCAGTCTGACAAATTAATTACTTCAAATGAACTCATGTCATAAAACATGAAGCTGTTTGACATAAAATACAAACATGAACCACATTTCATGGAGATATTTAAAGGACAGATTACGTCTCATTTTCTGCTTTGTTTTTGTTTTTAACAGCATCCTGTCTGGCAATGTGGCAATAAGAATAATTGTCTTGATGCCAAAAAGAGCGCAACAGATTTTACTTTCACAAGTGGAGCAGTACAGCCATCGCCATCGTGTTACGCTTGATTTATGCAAATAAATAGCTTTATTATAATTATGCAGGGAGTTTTACAGATTATATGGACACTGCAATGTAAGCAGAACAGGAAAGGAAAAACAGGAAAAAAAGCAAAAAAAAATGAGAAAAGATGAAAGAAAGAGGAGATAAAAGAGGGATAATGATAAAACATCTTTAGTCTGCTTCATCACCTGCAGAGATGGAAAAAGAACAGCACAACCAACTGATATAAGAGATAAAATAAATTAACGCTAAAGTATAAGTAGTATTATTTTATCTGACTTGTACTCTGTGTTACCTGAAGATCAGAATATGGGCTTTCTGTATGGAAGTGAATCCCCACCCCCGACAGAAATGAGTCCAGCGCCGGGAGACCCAAAGCCCCAGACACCCAAAGGGACCCCAAGAGCGAAGGCACCAAGGAGGGGCCAAGCAATGAAATCTGCCCCCCACCAAGGGAGGAAGTCCCCAAGCCACCGCAATGCCGGAGACCCTGGGAGCCGCCGGGACAAGTACGTGGGCCACCCCAAAGTGAATTTTCGGTCATGGGCCCCAGGAATCCGAGGCCCCAAGGGCGCCCCACCCCCCTGGCAGGAACCCCAGCCAGGCCCCGGCCGGCCGGGCGCCGCGTAGAAGTTACCAGGAACAAGCTAGTAGCCACCCGGGCATCCAACCCTTAAACCCTGAGCTCCACCAGTGCACCGGCGAGCCCAGGCGCCAGCCAGCGGAGGGAGAGCAGGACGGGGGGAATGTGCTCCGCACCTGGCGGAGACTTGAGATGTTCATGGGAGAGGGAGCAGTTCAGACCCTCACCTGAAGAAAAAAAAACTCACAGTCTCAATCACGCCTTCCCACCCTAGTGCCCCGACTCACACCACACAGTCTCTGTCGAGCCAAAAAACACAGGCACACATTCAGACATAACACATGCATTAATATCAGGACCAAAAACCCGGCGGCACCGGTGGTTGGTCCCGAGATTATCGGATGATCCAATAAGTGAACCCAAAATCCGGATGTGGGGGAGGGGAGCGGCGAAACCGCCACACCAACCCATTTTGTTCCTGCTTCGAGCCCCGCACCCGGACCAGACCACCCCAACAAAAGCTTCCCCGGGATCGGGGCTCACATGCCCCACGCAGTCCAGCCCCGCCACCGGCAGGCCACCCAGGCCCCGCAGCCGCCCCCGCCAAGTCCACGGACCAGGTGGCTCGCTCTTCCTCCAGGCCCCAGACTCCAGGTGGGAGCCAGAGAACAGGGGTGTGAGAAAAACCCTGATCCTCCCTGCGCCGCTCAAATGTGGTGTTGTTGCGTGTTGCTCTCAGGTGTAATTAAAACCGGTAGTACCAAAAGGGGGTGTTTCCAGCACAGTTCACCC
>NW_024039391.1:105000-182500 GCF_016077235.1 Cyprinodon tularosa
CGACCACAGTGAATTAGCAGGTCGGGGCTCTGAGCCCATCTGAGTGGAAAAGATGAAGGAACGGATCAAAAAGTGACGCATCAACCGCCCACAGCCCGGAACTCTGTCCTTGGTCCTGAAATTCGTCCTTTCAATTAGCACTGACTCCATCAGAGAAGGAACATAAGTTTTATGAGAATTAATATTAATATCAGCTTCAGGTGCCAGATTAGACTTATTTTACCTTTCTAGTAAAACCTTTGGAGATATTTATAGATATACATGTTTCCATTTTTGAAAGATACAACCATGACAGGAATAATCATCAGAAGCAAAAATTCTCTGCTTATGATTTTTAATATTCTAATATTCTTCTAGAAAACCTTGCTTTGAAAAGTAGATGAACAGTTCAAACACATGATGCAAGCAGGAAAACACTGCAGCTTTATTACCTCTGCAGGCCTGAGTGCTGCTGTCAAGCTGGGAATAAACATTTAAGAGCAGAAACAACAAAACAAGGCATGCGTGGTGTTGGAATAGCTGTATTTTTCCACCAACTGCGGCGCAGCCTCGCAGGAAGCTGATGAGGTATTGATCGGACTGACTGCTATCCACTGGATGAAAGCGGAGTGGTGGGAGGCAACTGAAGAAAGACAGCGACTGGTTTTTGGATGCAAACATGTTTTCTTCTGTTAGAAGAGAAACACAGAGACTGAGACTCTAGATCTACTGGGAATCATTTTCATCTGAAACCATCAACTAAAGTCCCAGAAGCAGAGTAATGGGGAGGGGGCTTGTCTTTTCTTTTCTGGATTATTTCATGAAACATAGATTCATAAAGAATTAATCCTTTATTAATTGTTTCCTTTTTCCTGTTTAAGAACAACAAAGCAAAACCCTAAGATCATGCAGACCTGCGCTAAGCAGCTGTAAGGGCAGATTAGACTTCTGCCACCGCACACATCAAATGGCGCTTGGGTCTGGTCGCAAACCAGTGTTGCTGGTAAGGTCCGTGCAGGTTTGCAACCATCCGACGCGTAGTCAGGATGTTTTTGAGGTGTGCGACATCGGTAGCAGAACCTCTGCATGGGATCCTGCTCTGACCCTGCTCCCCCCTTGAGGGATCTACTTCTCGTCCCACGTGCTGAACATCCGAGGCTCCAAGTATGGCTAGGGCCCACCTCCTCCCCCTTCTTATGCTCCCAACAGTGACAGGTGCTTGTGTCTCTTGGCCTCCTGATGGTGTGGGCGCTGTCATTCCTGGTGGCTGCCGGGCCTGAGCCTCCTGGTCCTGTGGGGGTCTCCCACCTGTGGGGCACCTGTGGTGCGAGGTGCTGAGGCCCCGTGGGATCCCGATACTATGGCCCCTCAGGGACTGGGCCCCTTTTGGGCTTTGGCTCCTAGGGATCTGGCTCTGGGTGCTCTGACCCCCCTTCTCTGGTGGGTGTCTACCCTCCTTGAGTCCCAGTGATCTGGGTGCCTCTGGATGTCCTGAGGCGTTTGTTTGGTAGTTTGACACCAGAAATGAAGCGAGCTACGATGACATACGTAAAGCGGTGCATTATCGTTGTTTTAAAGTTATAGGGGAATATCTTTATATATATCGGGAAATATCAGTTATCGGTCATGAAAAGCGATGCCAATAACGATATCGGCCCAAATTTCCAGACCCCTGCATCCCTAATCATTTCATTTTTTGGGAAAATAGTCTTAAATAGTATTTAGTTTAGATTAATATAATACAGCCAGTGAAGTACAGCTTATTTACATCTATGTTTTACAGCTTGCATTGAGAAGGCTACAGAGCAGATCACTGAACTAGAAACTATTTCTTGTTTTTAACAAGCTGTTAAAAAAAGAGAAAAAAGGTTGGAAAAAATGGTCCAACTCTTAAATAGAAATCCGAAATAATGTTATTGATGCCATAAACACTCAGATTCCAGTCATTTAAAGCCAGTCCACAGCTCTTCCTGTTCTCCAACTGCTTCCTCATTCAGCTTTTATCTTCTGTTTGTTTCTGATTCTGTAGGAAGCGCTTGGCGTTCCTGTATTATTATTATTATTATTATTATTATTATTATTATTATTATTTTGTGTTACAGCAAGCAGTTCTTCTTCTTCCGCTGTACTCTGTTCTTCCATAGCCTCTCCGGTATGTTGCTGCTCAGCTACCTGAGCAGAGCTTGGTGGGTGTGGCCTCCAGGTGAAGCTGAACCTTCATTGTTTTCCTGCAGTCATCAGGAGGTCTTTGCTTTGCTAAATCCATCTGGGATGCCGTGAGACTCTGGCAGAACCAGGTCTAGAACTTTAGCTGAAGTGCAGAACTGAACATCCTGAAGGCAATAGATTCACAGAGTGTAGATATTCATCCAACGATGCGGTGCAGGATGAGAACTGTGAGTAGTTTAGCGTTGGGTTATGGAAATTAGCTAAAAGTCTTCAGGAAGTTCAGGAAGTCTGTCTTCCTTCATAGTGTGGAAACGTTTCCATTTAACAGGTTTCTGAAATCAAGATTGCATTAAACCATCATCAGAATTACGGATAACATGAATGATTACATCCTTTATTTCTGCTGAATAATGCTGAAGTTATATCTGCTGCTTTTAAGGATTTTATATTTTTTTATGTCACCTAAACAGCTTAAATATACGGCTGTCATATTTTTTTATTCTCCTCTCTGGATCAGACTGTTCCTCCAACGTTTCAGGCTGAAAAGACATTTCTTCTGTTTTTCGCATCGTTTTACATATTTTTCAAGGAAACAGTTTCTGTGGCGGCGATTCTCCTTCCTCTGATCTCTTATTATCAATATAGTGGAAGTGAGTGAAGTCATAGATTCGTATAAAGAGGCAAACCCAGACTTTCCTCTGTGATTTCCTGTTCTTTCTTATTCCTGTTGGTCTCTGAGTTTCTGCTCCTGGAGGAAGAGGTTAGTTAGAGGAGGAATAAAAAGGATTTAAATCCTCTTTAAGATGGAAATGAATGTTTCTATTCGTAGTTCAGGGGACGACGTGTTTGTTTTGAAAATGACTCATCGTGGCTGAAAAGCAGGACGGCAGACATGTTTTGGAGAAAAGCTTTTTTTCTGTGAGAAGCAGCAGATCTCAGGGGGTTCTGGTGGGGGGGTGGAGTCAGGCAGTTTCCTCTCTGCTGCTTCTGTGGGTTCATTAGTGCAGACAACAAGCATTAACAGGCTGTGAGCTTTTAACACCATGCTAATGGAAGAGACAGGAGGAGACCCAGGAGGATGCAGCGGGCAGGAATCTGCCTCCATGAGGCCAGAAAACAAACCTGAGTGAAGTTAGTTGATCAGAAATAAAGAACCAGAATCCAGAAGGAATGTTTCCAGTAAAGCTTTGCAGTTTCAACAACATTATGTGGAGAAGGCCATCAGTCAACTTAATTATACCGTCTGAGTTCCCCATGTCAATATCAGACGCAGGACTTCCCCCTGCAACTCATGTTCAACTTTTAGCATCATATTAGAAGATTATTAGATTATAGGACAGATTATAGGACAGATTATAGAATAGATTATAGGACAGATTAAAGGGTAGATTTTAGGACAGATTATAGGATATATTATAGGAGAGATAATAGGATAGATTATAGGATATATTATAGGAGAGATTATAGGATAGATTATAGGAGAGATTATAGGATAGATTATAGGATATATTATAGGAGAGATTTTAATAGAATAGAATAGAATAGAATTCAACTTTATTGTCATTGCACTGTCACAAGTACAAGCAACGAAATGCAGTTAGCATCTATCCAGAAGTGCTATACAGGATATAAATATACATTACAAGTGTACAGAGGGTATGTATAAATAGACTATAAAATGTATGTATAAACAGTATAACAGCATTAACAGTGATTGAGGCTGTAAATGAATATAGACACTATATACATGTATACAACTATACAGAGATGTTACCTGGATCATATAAATATATATATTAGTGGGGTTATAATGTATGGTACAAGTTGACATATTATATACACGGATTGTGAATGCCTGTGAGGAAGCAGTTTGTGGTTAGTGTGAGGAGCGTCCATGGTTATTGTTGTGTAGGGGGATGGGAGTACAGTCCTTATAGTTCGTGTCATGAGGCGTTCAGAAGCGTGACAGCTGTGGGTAAGAAGCTGTTCCGGTGCCTGGTGGTTTTAGTCCGTATGCTTCTGTAACGCCTCCCAGAGGGCAGGAGAGAGAATAGTCTGTGTGCAGGGTGAGTGGGGTCCTTGCTGATTTTCCCGGCCCTTTTCAGACACCGCTTCCTGTAGATGTCCTGGATGGCAGGAAGCGGTGCCCCGGCGATGCGCTGGGCGGTTTTCACCACCCTCTGCAGCGCCTTCCGGTCCGAGGCAGAGCAGTTCCCATACCAAACTGTGATACAGTTGGTGAGGATGCTCTCGATGGTGCAGCGGTAGAAGTTTGTGAGGATCTCTGTGGACAGATAGTTCTTCCGCAGGGTCCTCATGAAGAAGAGGCGCTGGTGGGCCTTCTTGATGAGTTTGGAGCAGCTGGTCGTCCAGGTCAGGTCCTCAGAGATGTGGACACCCAGGAACTTGAAGCTGTCCACACGCTCCACCGCCGTCCCCTTGATGTGGATGGGGGGGTGTGGGTCAGCGTTCTTCCTGAAGTCCACAATGAGCTCCTTGGTCTTCTCTGTGTTCAGCTGCAGGTTGTTTGAGTCGCACCATTCAGCCAGACGGTCCACCTCCTCCCTGTAGGCGGCCTCATCGTTGTCTCTGATGAGGCCGATCACCGTGGTGTCGTCTGCAAACTTGATGATGGCGTTTGAGCCATGGACAGGTCTGCAGTCGTGGGTGAGGAGGGAGTAGAGGAAGGGACTCATCACGCAGCCTTGTGGCACTCCGGTGTTTATGGTGATGGTGGATGATACGTGATTGTCCAGCCGGACATGCTGGGGGCAGCTGGTCAGGAAGTCGAGGATAGATTTAGGATAGATTATAGGACAGATTATAGGATAGATTATAGGACAGATTATAGGATAGATTATAGGATATATTATAGGAGAGATTTTAGGATAGATTATAGGACAGATTATAGGATAGATTATAGGACAGATTATAGGATAGATTATAGGATAGATTATAGGATAGATTATAGGAGAGATTATAGGATAGATTATAGGATAGATTATAGGATATATTATAGGAGAGATTATAGGATAGATTATAGGACAGATTATAGGATAGATTATAGGACAGATTATAGGATAGATTATAGGATATATTATAGGAGAGATTTTAGGATAGATTATAGGACAGATTATAGGATAGATTATAGGATATATTATAGGATAGATTATAGGATAGATTATAGGACAGATTATAGGATAGATTATAGGATATATTATAGGAGAGATTTTAGGATAGATTATAGGACAGATTATAGGATAGATTATAGGACAGATTATAGGATAGATTATAGGATAGATTATAGGATATATTATAGGACAGATTATAGGACAGATTATAGGACAGATTATAGGATAGATTATAGGACAGGTAATAGGACAGATTATAGGACAGATTATAGGATAGATTATAGGATAGATTATAGGATATATTATAGGAGAGATTATAGGATAGATTATAGGACAGATTATAGGACAGATTATAGGACAGATTATAGGACAGTTAATAGGACAGATTATAGGATAGATTATAGTACAGATTATAGGACAGATTATAGGACAGATTATAGGACAGATTATAGGACAGTTAATAGGACAGATTATAGGATAGATTATAGGACAGATTATAGGATAGATTATAGGACAGATTATAGGATAGATTATAGGACAGATTATAGGACAGATTATAGGATAGATTATAGGATAGATTATAGGACAGATTATAGGATAGATTATAGGACAGATTATAGGATAGATTATAGGATAGATTATAGGATAGATTATAGGACAGATTATAGGACAGATTATAGGATAGATTATAGGATAGATTATAGGACAGATTATAGGATAGATTATAGGACAGATTATAGGATAGATTATAGGACAGATTATAGGACAGATTATAGGATAGAGTATAGGATAGATAAAATGCAAAGTTTCACCGTTTCAATAAGGTTAGAATAAGAAAGAGGCTCATGGGCAGGATTTAAACCCATAGCCTCCTGGGTGACAGACCAGTCAGGAAAAGCTGTTTCCAGATATCCAGAACTCGTCATCATTCAGAGGCAATAAACACCTGGATGCATTTATTAACAGCATAACCCTGAAAACGACATGGTGGTGGTGGAGGTCAACACACGGCTGTAGAGGGCGCCATCATCCTCTGACTACTTCAGCTGCTCTCTGTCTCTCCAAAGCAGTTAGGTCCAGATAACCTGACTCCTGTGATGGAAAATATCTGGTTCCATTGCAGCTTTGTGAAATTTTAATGTGAACTAAAAGCCATTCATTGAAATTGCAGTGTTTCCATTTAGCAAATGTTTTTTTGTATTTAAATTTAGAGCAATAATAATAATTCAACTGGGCTGCCATTGTGCGGCGTCTGAGGTTAAGGGTCTTGCTCAGGGACCCAGAACAGCAGTCTGTGGGATTAGTTGGGAATCAAACTCAGAACCTCAGGATTCCGAGCCCTTTACCCAAACAGCTGTTTCCCCAGTTGATGATTAAAAAATGTGGTGTAGAAAAATGAAAAAAAGTTTTTTCTGCATCTGAAACCAAATACAAACATCTGTTTTTCATTAATATAAATCATAAAAAATGAATGAATCAGAGATGAAACATATGGATTTGATCAGATTGTTGGGTTCAGCCTCATTTCTCTGTTTGAGTGAGAAAATGAGGTCTGATAGTAAAATATTCTCCGTGCTTCATGGTGCAACTGTCTAACCTTTGTCTCTATAGCAGCTTTTATTCCTCATTTCTGGGCTTTAAGGCCTTTTTCTGTGTGTGGAAGTTAAAAAGCTGCATGTTCAGACATATGGAGGATAAATATACTTCATACACATTTAGGGCTCAGATTGTCTCCCGTCTCAGTCTATGTCTTCTGTCTCCAGCTGTCAGCGTGAGCTTGGCTGCAGACCCCCCCTGACTCTCTATCTATTCTGCTGCTTTATTGTCCACCACTGTCACTCATTCCCGCAGCCTATTATAAGTTCCCCCGAAGAGGAATGGAGCGAGACGGAGACACAGGATGGAGAGAGATTGAGGAGCGGCTGAAGTGTCCCATTTGAAAGAGCAGGTTAAGGTGTTCTGATAATAGAGCTGGAAAAGGCCAAGGGCAGCTTGGAAGATCCTCCGCTGAGGAACCAAAAGAGGAAAATAATGACGGCTACATTTACACCGCTGTTAAATTATGATGATATGATCTGATAAATTAGGAGTAACATGAAGTGACCTTCTAAACCAGCCGGGTTAAAGGTACGATTTCTACATCACAGCCCTGAAGCGACGGCCCAGACCAGCTGATGATCTACAGTCCAGCAGGTCTGGATCCTGCGTTCTTTGGTCACGTTTTCCCACTAAGAGCATAAAAGGAAAACCTTCCAGTGATTTCCAGCAGAACAGTAATCAGGAACAGTGAATTTAAAAGCTTAACATCTAAAACAAACAAAATAAAAATGTATATATTTTTTTCTTCTTCTTGTATTTAATATTGAGGTTTAAATTTTAAAAGCTTATCTGGTTTAACAACAAGTCGAAAGAACTGCTGCATCAGTGAGAAAGTGGTTCCAGGTGAAATCGTCTCAGCAGGTAGAAAATATTTGACTGAAGGAGCTTAAATTGTGACTTTATTTTAGTTTGGACCATTTTCTCACTAATGCTGCTGCAGAAACTCCTCGTTGTTTCTTAGCTGCATCTTTAAGCTCCGTTCTTTCTGTGTTTCTTTAGATTCTCAATTTGTAGTTTTAGTTTTTTTGTTCAGTTCTTCCTTGTTTTTGCTGCTGGTTCATTTCTGTATCAATCAGGTTCTTTCCTCAGCTCCTCGGTTGCAGCCGGCCGGCTATCGTCTGACCCGTAGTGTCCTTCATACCGGTTCTGTCTGGTTTGCAGGGATGGCAGCTAGTTTGCTTGAAAGGTTCATTTCTGTGTCTCATTCAGATCTTACTTTGCTTTTTAAACTAAAACTTTAACCACTTTTTTTTAACAGCAACTCTGCTGAGCTGCTCATCAAGATGATGTTAAAAACTTCTGGACATTATTTCGTGAATAAATAAGGAGGAAGGAAGGAATTTATCTGTCTTTCATATAAATGTTGAAAGAATAGAAATAAAAATGTTTGATTGATGCACGAGGACTGAAATGTTTAGCTGCAAAATATGAAAATGTTTTATATTGATCTAGAAGCTAAATTACAAACAAAGCGGCCCAGGTGGCCTCGGCAGACCTCTTTTTTTTTGTCCTGTCTGGTGATGTGGTAATAAGAATAATTGTCTTGATGCCAAAGAGCCAAACAGATTTCACTTTCACAAGTGGAGCAGTACGGCTATCGCCATGGTGATCCGCTTGATTCATGCCTATAAATAGCTTTATTATAATTCATGCAGGGAGTTTTACAGATTATATGGGCACTACAATGTAAATAGAGCAGGAAAGGAAAAACAGAAAAAAAGAAAAAGGAGATAAAAGGGAGATAATGATAAAACATTTTCAGTCTGCTTCATCACCTGCAAAGAGATGGAAATGTTGGCCAGGAATGAGCCAGCAGCCACCCGGGCATCCAGCCTCAGACCCCAGTGTTCCACCAGTGTTCCAGAATGGGATCCGCACTTAGCGGAGACAGAACTCTGATGGGTTCATAAAGAGGCAGACCTTGGATATCCGCTTAGAGGAGCCATTTTCTCCCAAGGCCACATGTGAGCGAGGTCCAGGGCTGAGGCACAGCTCACCGCATTCAGACCTGATGGAATTACAGCCTAAAAAAGGCCTTTTGTTTCCAAACCATCACATGAAAGGAAATTGATTTGGATGCTGAGAAACGTTCACAGGCTCTGCAGCCTTCATGCACTGACCTGCTGGAAAACATGACCGTCATTCCACCGAAGCCGGACGGGATAAAGAAGAAAGATCCTGCTTTAAAGTCGACGCCATCAAACTGCAGCGGAATATGCAGCTGCACGCAGGAGGAGGTGGAGGTCAGCGAACAGCCTCAGCTGTGGAGCACGGTGGTGGGAGCATCATGCTGTCCAGATCCTGCTGCATTTCACAGATCAAACTAACAGCAGTTGCTGTGTTTAGGTTCACATCTGGGAATAATGGAGCAAATGTTAAGAAAGTCCTAAAACGATAAGATGTTCTCAGCAAACACTGATAAAAACCTGAGCAGAGTGTTTTATATCAGGAAGTTAGAAGAATGAGCCGGAAGGGTTTGTGCCTCGGAATCAGACGCCTCAGGCAGGAATATCATGAACGGCTGCAGCTCTGGCTGCAGGAACGTCTCTGTTACCACGTGATGCGAATAAATTATCTAACCTGTTGAATTACAGAGGGCATTAGCATGCACTGTGTCCTTGATTCTAATCCTCCATCAATCAGCAGGAAGACAAAGACATCTGGGATGGAGCAAGACTACCTGAAGATAAGCTCAGCCTGCAGCTTCACATCTCGCTGTTTTCTCCAGAGAATTCCAGCTCTGGGAATGTGAGCTAACAGAAACAGAGCCATACCTCTGTTCGAACACTGCCAGCCCCCTGCGGACCAGCGTAGAAAACAGGCTCAGTTGCTAGGCGATGTGTAATACACCTGGAGAGACTGGGTCCACATCTGTATGCAGCACCATGTGCGGCAGCTTTAATTCTGCCTCGCCTACAGTCCTGCTGATGCTTTGCTTCACTCCAGTCCTCTTCTCCTTCTGGTTCATCTGATTGTTTCCTTTTAATGTCTGTGTGTGGCTGTGAGCGCACCCTGACTGCCTCCTTAACGAGGCCTCGGTGGCTGATTAGCTCTCAGACAATATGGTCAGAAACAGAACGGCCCATTGATTCCCTGAGCGCGGCCAAAATGGCCGCTTTGGTCCAACTTGACTCCCTGTGAGAGGAGGCGTTCCCCAGAGAGATGAAAGGTGAGGAAGGACTAAACCTTCATGTTGAGCTGCAGCAGACAAACATTAAAATGTTATGATGTTTCATCTGATCAGACAAAAATTAAAAGTTACCAAACAATGGTTTGCATTACTGCAGTGTCAAGTACTATGAATATTCTGGCCACTAGGGGCCGCTGTTGGACACCTGTCTGCCTTTGTTTTGTTTGTGAGTTTGTCTCTGTCATGAGGTCTGGCCCCGCCCTGGTCTGGCCCCGCCCTCTCATTGGGTTTCCCTCCATCTTTCCTCTGCGTATTAAAGCTCTGGTTTTTGTTTGTTAGTCCCTGGTGAGCTACTCTGAACTTGTTTTTGTAATTATCATACTTTGCATTCTGGGACTTTGATGCTCCATGCTTTTGGACTTCTTACGTTTTAGAGAACATTTGGTGTTACTGAACATTTTTTTGGATCCTTTGTACTTTTTACAGCAGCAGCCCTTCAATATTCTCCACTTTCCTTGATTGGTCCTGATTGGTCCTGATTGGTCGTCCCTGGTCCTTAGCTGGTCCTTAGCTGGCCATTGATGGGCCCTTGGCTGGTCCTTAAGTTTCCTTTTTTAAACATGAATCTTTGTACTAAAATATTCTTTCTGTCATGATTTGTGGACATTAAGATCTAAAGATCAGCGCCATCTCCTGGTCAGACCCTGTAATTCAGTGAAAGGGGGGAGTCAGAGTAAAACAATATGCAAGAGGTGGGGTCACTCTGTTGGCTGGAAGCTGGCCGCCATCCGGCTGGAGTCGGACTGGAAACGGCCATTTTGAATGGCTGCTACTGTATTTCTGATGTGCCCTAGGACTTCCATTGTGGATTTTCTGAGTTCATTTGTTGTTTTTGGGAAAAATTAAAGGAAATAATTTGAGTTAAATCTCTAGAATTCCATTTACCTGGATTGTAGCTCAGGGGTTACCACTCAAACCTGCCAAGCCCACGACCCGGGTCCAATCCCAGAGTTGGTCCTCACATGCAGACAAACTTTAACCGGATTTTCACTTTAAATCTAATTTTCACAGTTTTTGAGCTGATAGCCAACACATATAGATATAAAGAATCTGCAAATTCCAAAAACGTAAAAGCAAAACTTTTTCTTTTAACGAGCCTCATTAGCTACAGGACATAACGACCACTGGATGTGTGGAGAACAGGGGTGGCTTCAGGCAGCAGTATGACCTTAGGGCCACCTGAGGGGCCCTCGAGCCTCTTCTACAAATAACTCAGCAGAGCAGCTCCTAAAATGTTATTCTTCTTTTTCTGTCACAACTGCATTTGTGACAGAAAATGCATTGATTCCTTCCCACTCTCATTGCAGCCTCCAACCCATACAGGGGACCAGAACATGTTGCCTGTTTCAGCCAGACCAACAATTCCCTTTGGACATTGGGAACCAGTGTCCATATTTCATCTTGATATGATGATGTGGAATCAGCTGTGGAATCTCTGCAACCCCCCCCCCCCCTTTTCAGGCAAGGCCTCCACAGGCCAGTCACATTGTATGGTCACATTGTGACCAACCAGCCCCCCCTCTCTGTGAGAACAGACAAAACCACAGTGAAAACCAGATTCTCTCTCTTTGCCTCCTCTCCCTTGCCCATGAAGCTGGAGCCCACTTTGGCTGGTTCTTCGCCACAGTGGACCCAGATCTCCAGAATCACCAAGGATGGGTCATTGTGGTAACCTTTCAGAACCAAACTACTGCAAAACAGACCTTTGGCAACACATTTCTCTTGCGTTTCAGAACTTATAGAGCATGCTACGCTATGCTACAGGAATATGTGTTGATCTGTTGCTGAAGCTTAGACCAGCTTTATTCACTAAGGATTTAAACACTGATATAACATTAGTGTTCATGTGTTCCTCAGATGCTCGTTACATTTCCATTACCAAGTCTGACCAAGAGTCATTTAGTGGTAGCCTGATGTCTATTCGCTGCTAGTGTAACCCACAGCACATAAGGCCCTACTTCCGGGTTCAATCTGAGTAGTGCGCCCTGTCCCTTTAAAAAGGGGGCGGATCCCTGACCCAAACAGATTGCTCCACAGATTCTACAGCCAACGCTGCTCCCAGCTGCTCCTCGCTGTGGCTTCTCTGTTTTTGACACTCCACCGCTGCTTAATTTACTCTGATGCCTTCACCATAGATCACTTTAGCTTCTTACAACTCGATTTACAACTCATAACCTGGTGGACATTCCCTATATCCTCTCCCAAATCATCTACTCATCGGTCAGGTTTTTTTTGTTGTGTGCTGTTCCTTTGACTGTCCATTGGGTGGCGAGCTACCAGAGAACCACCGATACAGTGTGGTAGGAAAAAGTTCTCACAAACCTGGATCCTCTGATTTTGTTTTCCCAACGGACCTCATGAACTGTGAACCTTTTACTAATTGAACTGAAGAGTTTAATTTCTTTTTTTTGCTCTTTTGAATTATCCTGTTGGAATATATTTGTTTTTTTTTTCCTTTGAAATTACATTGATTATCACATTTGTGTGTATATTCTATTAATTCATATCCATATAAATCATATAATATAGCTCATTAACATGTATATGTAACCCATACTATTTCTATTAGAAAATAAATATACAACTATTAATCATAATTTTCTTTCTTGTGCTTATTCACACCCCTTGACTCTATAGCCGAATCTACTTCTGAGCTCATTTTGCAGTCAGCCAAGCCCAAGTGTTACACTAGCTATTTCAAAGAGGGTAAGAATCATTTAACTAAAGGTTTTTGGTTCTTGATTAAGCAAATCATTCAATAAAACATTATTTGGCCAAAAAATGTTTTATTCACCTCATGGATTTGCATTGTGAATTGGTCTGAAAACTTTCCAATTTCTTAAAAATTGGTGAAAAGCTAATTTGATCAGATCCCAAATTCTTCCAGATAAACTTTGGTTTCAAACACAGAATCCATCTTAAACTGTAAAATAGTTTTCAACCATGTTTCCTTCCTCTTTGTACATAGTAGTTTAGTTTAGTTTAGTTTCACTAGTTTTAGTTGAGAGTTTTTAACTGAAATATTTGTTTGACTTGGAGCTGAATGATTTTTGTTAATAAACTCATTTTAAACAGAAGTTGTGGTGAATTTATTCCATATATGACCAGAATTAATGGTTTGATTAAAGCTCGAATCAATCTTTCATCTATTGTTCTAACACACAGTTAGTAGGACTCTGTGTCATAAAATATATATAACAGCCGAAATAATATCTGGGGGGGACGGCAATTAACATCTTAAAGTATCAGAAATATAAACTCCCAGCTGGCTGGGAATTGAAAAGAACATAAAATCACAACACCTCTAACGACCCCCCTTTCAGAGACAAAGACAGGTATGGGGCATTGCAGGCTAACAAAGAAGCCAAACGACCCCCATTCCAAAGGGGGGGGACCCGTTCATCCGTTTCTATTTGCATGTTTTCTAAACTAAAACCAGGCTTTGTTGGGCTGCTGGATAAAACCTGGAACTAAACGCTATTTCTGACATTTTGGATTGAAAAATCTTCCTGGATGGAAGAGAAACGTCTTCAAACTTGGAAACAAAGTCCAGTGGATTGATTTTAATTTTTTTGGAAGTAGTGTAAAGTATTTTGGTAAATTCCTCTGACTGGAAAAATAGCTATATAAGTATATAATTAAGGACCAAACTAGGTCACCAGGATTTAAAACAATCCATTCAGATTTCTGGCAATGCTTGAAATGCTTCTGTTGAAATGTTTAAAGTCCTTTCAGACTGATTTGGAAATGGACATTTATTCAGATGAACAAACTTGGTAAAGCAGAGAGCAATGTTTAACCCCAGCATCAACAAAGCTCTAATTTAAGGGTTAAAACCTCAAGCCTGCGCCTGAAGGCAGCGGCTTGATTCAGTCAAACCCGTCCAAATACGCTGATTAGAACGCTACTTTCACCGCTACGCTGCTCGCTTACTGTCTGAGAGCGGTACACAGGATGACAATCACAGTTGGCTAAGTCTGTGTTGGACTGCAGTGTCCTGGTCAGCAGGTAACATCAGAGTTTCTCATCCAGCCCAGAAACACAGACGGCAGGGCTTCGCCCACATGTGCAGAAAGCGATCCCTGCTGCACCGACTCTCATGGCAACCTGAGCACCGAAGGCTTCAGTGTGAGCGGACCTCCACCTATGATGCTAAATGAAAGGCAGCACTTTTTCATGCAGAAACAATGAGGAAGAAACGACAGGTCCAACATTCTGCAGTTCTTAGAAGAAAGGAGACATGAGGGAGGAAATGTTTTTATGTTAGAATGTAAGTCAGTGAGTCGTGCAGCAGCCATTTGGCTGATGGGTAAACAAAGGAAACAATTACAGAGCCGCTAACGTCACTAATAACCCAAACACCAAACATGCTGGGAAGAAACCGTGAGGAGAATACAAAACAGGAGAGAAAGAAAACATGGAGGATCCTCAAGGATTCAGGTGCAAAACCCAAGATGCATCATAAACCTCATCCTAGAAATATGATGTTAAGATGCTGACCAGAAGAAACACTAATGAACAACATCTAGTGTGATGAGAAGCGTGACCTTCAGGGCCTTTCTTTAAAGGTGCTGCAGGCCTCAGTTTAACACCTGAAACCTTGTTAAAAGCAGCACCCCCCCCCCCCCCCCCCCCCCCACCACCACCACCACCACCACCATTTTTCTTCATTGCATGATTGATTTTCTTGTATTTTGAAAACTGTATTATTAACTGCTCATTGAGGAAACTAACAACCTTACAGACAATAGGGTCAGTATTTATAAAAGCTTTAAACCTCTGATTTAATTATCTGAGTTTATGAAGCTTTTTTGGAACAAACATCCCAGCTGCTATAAAAAATGAACCCGATGTGGGATCAATCATTTACCTCATCTGGAGGATATCCTGTCATTAATGTTATTGTCCACTTAGTTAAGTTTTTTTGATTAATTGATCGATTGATCAATCAAAGCCTTACCACTTATGGAGTTTTCTGATTGAGTTGAAATAGACCCAATTTTTTTAAAAATGAGAAAAGTAGTAAAGTTCATCCAGCTCTGATTCTGTCCTCGCTGGCAGCAGGAAGCCCGTCTCTGACCTGCCAGCTGTGGACACATCAGTTCCTTCTGATTGGCTGGAGCAGATTTAGCCGGACGAGCCGCTGTCAGCCAGCATAAACCCATCAGAGGGATTAACTGGGATGGAAACTAGTCTCCGGTGCAGCAGCTAAATGAGCCGACCTGGACAGCGGTGAAGAGGGAGAGATGGAGGCGATGGGCAGGTGAAGAGGGAGAGATGGAGGCGATGGGCAGGTGAAGAGGGAGAAGGTGGGAATCAGAAAGAAGGAGTGAAAACAATTCCCAGTTTGCAGCCATAGAGAGAATAATAGCTATAATCAGCCTGAGTGGTTTGAATGGAAGCTGTGACTGTAGGGGAATGGATGGTGTTTCTGTCTGTGTGCTGATAACACCTTCACTTTAGAGCCGCTTCATATCAGCCATGCAGGCTCAGCAGACTCTGCTGGATGCTTACGACTCTCCTGCTGCAAAAAAACAAACAGCTTGTTTTCTCCCAAAGATCGCAGACAGCCAGCATGTTAGATGGCTGTAAAGGCTTCAGAAGTGCAGCGAGAATGAAGCTCAGTGGAAGAAACACTCCCAGCACTCCCAGTGCTCCCAGTGCTCCCACAGCTTCCCTTCATGCACGGCTGCTTGACCAGGTAGCAAGACGGACAAATACAGGCTGAAACACAGAGACAGGGATTAAGAGACGGACACAGCAAAGCGGGGGGGGGGGGGGGGGGGGGGGGGGGGGTTGGGGGGGGGGGGGAGCTGCTGGGTGGAGAGCTGATGGGGGAGACAGAGCCGCTGGGTGGAGAGCTGATGGGGGAGAGAAACTGCTGGGTGGAGAGCTGATGGGGGAGAGGAGCTGCTGGGTGGAGAGCTGATGGGGGAGAGGAGCTGCTGGGTGGAGAGCTGATGGGGGAGAGGAGCTGCTGGGTGGAGAGCTGATGGGGGAGAGGAGCTGCTGGGTGGAGAGCTGATGGGGGAGAGGAGCTGCTGGGTGGAGAGCTGATGGGGGAGAGGAGCTGCTGGGTGGAGAGCTGATGGGGGAGAGGAGCTGCTGGGTGGAGAGCTGATGGGGGAGAGGAGCTGCTGGGTGGAGAGCTGATGGGGGAGAGGAGCTGCTGGGTGGAGAGCTGATGGGGGAGAGGAGCTGCTGGGTGGAGAGCTGATGGGGGAGAGGAGCTGCTGGGTGGAGAGCTGATGGGGGAGAGGAGCTGCTGGGTGGAGAGCTGATGGGGGAGAGGAGCTGCTGGGTGGAGAGCTGATGGGGGAGACAGAGCCGCTGGGTGGAGAGCTGATGGGGGAGACAGAGCCGCTGGGTGGAGAGCTGATGGGGGAGACAGAGCCGCTGGGTGGAGAGCTGATGGGGGAGACAGAGCCGCTGGGTGGAGAGCTGATGGGGGAGACAGAGCCGCTGGGTGGAGAGCTGATGGGGGAGAGAAACTGCTGGGTGGAGAGCTGATGGGGGAGAGGAGCTGCTGGGTGGAGAGCTGATGGGGGAGAGGAGCTGCTGGGTGGAGAGCTGATGGGGGAGAGGAGCTGCTGGGTGGAGAGCTGATGGGGGAGAGGAGCTGCTGGGTGGAGAGCTGATGGGGGAGAGAAACTGCTGGGTGGAGAGCTGATGGGGGAGAGGAGCTGCTGGGTGGAGAGCTGATGGGGGAGAGGAGCTGCTGGGTGGAGAGCTGATGGGGGAGAGGAGCTGCTGGGTGGAGAGCTGATGGGGGAGAGGAGCTGCTGGGTGGAGAGCTGATGGGGGAGAGGAGCTGCTGGGTGGAGAGCTGATGGGGGAGAGGAGCTGCTGGGTGGAGAGCTGATGGGGGAGAGGAGCTGCTGGGTGGAGAGCTGATGGGGGAGAGGAGCTGCTGGGTGGAGAGCTGATGGGGGAGAGGAGCTGCTGGGTGGAGAGCTGATGGGGGAGAGGAGCTGCTGGGTGGAGAGCTGATGGGGGAGAGGAGCTGCTGGGTGGAGAGCTGATGGGGGAGAGGAGCTGCTGGGTGGAGAGCTGATGGGGGAGAGGAGCTGCTGGGTGGAGAGCTGATGGGGGAGAGGAGCTGCTGGGTGGAGAGCTGATGGGGGAGAGAACTGCTGGGTGGAGAGCTGATGGGGGAGAGGAGCTGCTGGGTGGAGAGCTGATGGGGGAGAGGAGCTGCTGGGTGGAGAGCTGATGGGGGAGAGGAGCTGCTGGGTGGAGAGCTGATGGGGGAGAGGAGCTGCTGGGTGGAGAGCTGATGGGGGAGAGGAGCTGCTGGGTGGAGAGCTGATGGGGGAGAGGAGCTGCTGGGTGGAGAGCTGATGGGGGAGAGGAGCTGCTGGGTGGAGAGCTGATGGGGGAGAGGAGCTGCTGGGTGGAGAGCTGATGGGGGAGAGGAGCTGCTGGGTGGAGAGCTGATGGGGGAGAGAAACTGCTGGGTGGAGAGCTGATGGGGGAGAGGAGCTGCTGGGTGGAGAGCTGATGGGGGAGAGGAGCTGCTGGGTGGAGAGCTGATGGGGGAGACAGAGCCACTGGGTGGAGAGCTGATGGGGGAGACAGAGCCGCTGGGTGGAGAGCTGATGGGGGAGAGAAACTGCTGGGTGGAGAGATGATGGGGGAGACAGAGCCGCTGGGTGGAGAGCTGATGGGGGAGACAGAGCCGCTGGGTGGAGAGCTGATGGGGGAGAGAAACTGCTGGGTGGAGAGCTGATGGGGGAGACAGAGCCGCTGGGTGGAGAGCTGATGGGGGAGACAGAGCCGCTGGGTGGAGAGCTGATGGGGGAGAGAAACTGCTGGGTGGAGAGCTGATGGGGGAGACAGAGCCGCTGGGTGGAGAGCTGATGGGGGAGAGAAACTGCTGGGTGGAGAGCTGATGGGGGAGAGGAGCTGCTGGGTGGAGAGCTGATGGGGGAGAGGAGCTGCTGGGTGGAGAGCTGATGGGGGAGACAGAGCCACTGGGTGGAGAGCTGATGGGGGAGACAGAGCTGCTGGGTGGAGAGCTGATGGGGGAGAGGAGCTGCTGGGTGGAGAGCTGATGGGGGAGACAGAGCCACTGGGTGGAGAGCTGATGGGGGAGACAGAGCCGCTGGGTGGAGAGCTGATGGGGGAGAGAAACTGCTGGGTGGAGAGCTGATGGGGGAGACAGAGCCGCTGGGTGGAGAGCTGATGGGGGAGACAGAGCCGCTGGGTGGAGAGCTGATGGGGGAGAGAAACTGCTGGGTGGAGAGCTGATGGGGGAGAGGAGCTGCTGGGTGGAGAGCTGATGGGGGAGAGAAACTGCTGGGTGGAGAGCTGATGGGGGAGAGGAGCTGCTGGGTGGAGAGCTGATGGGGGAGAGGAGCTGCTGGGTGGAGAGCTGATGGGGGAGACAGAGCCACTGGGTGGAGAGCTGATGGGGGAGACAGAGCCGCTGGGTGGAGAGCTGATGGGGGAGAGAAACTGCTGGGTGGAGAGATGATGGGGGAGACAGAGCCGCTGGGTGGAGAGCTGATGGGGGAGACAGAGCCGCTGGGTGGAGAGCTGATGGGGGAGAGAAACTGCTGGGTGGAGAGCTGATGGGGGAGACAGAGCCGCTGGGTGGAGAGCTGATGGGGGAGACAGAGCCGCTGGGTGGAGAGCTGATGGGGGAGAGAAACTGCTGGGTGGAGAGCTGATGGAGGAGACAGAGCCGCTGGGTGGAGAGCTGATGGGGGAGAGAAACTGCTGGGTGGAGAGCTGATGGGGGAGAGGAGCTGCTGGGTGGAGAGCTGATGGGGGAGAGGAGCTGCTGGGTGGAGAGCTGATGGGGGAGACAGAGCCACTGGGTGGAGAGCTGATGGGGGAGACAGAGCTGCTGGGTGGAGAGCTGATGGGGGAGAGGAGCTGCTGGGTGGAGAGCTGATGGGGGAGACAGAGCCACTGGGTGGAGAGCTGATGGGGGAGAGAAACTGCTGGGTGGAGAGCTGATGGGGGAGACAGAGCCGCTGGGTGGAGAGCTGATGGGGGAGAGAAACTGCTGGGTGGAGAGCTGATGGGGGAGACAGAGCCGCTGGGTGGAGAGCTGATGGGGGAGACAGAGCCGCTGGGTGGAGAGCTGATGGGGGAGAGAAACTGCTGGGTGGAGAGCTGATGGGGGAGACAGAGCCGCTGGGTGGAGAGCTGATGGGGGAGAGAAACTGCTGGGTGGAGAGCTGATGGGGGAGAGGAGCTGCTGGGTGGAGAGCTGATGGGGGAGACAGAGCTGCTGGGTGGAGAGCTGATGGGGGAGACAGAGCCGCTGGGTGGAGAGCTGATGGGGGAGAGAAACTGCTGGGTGGAGAGCTGATGGGGGAGAGGAGCTGCTGGGTGGAGAGCTGATGGGGGAGAGGAGCTGCTGGGTGGAGAGCTGATGGGGGAGAGGAGCTGCTGGGTGGAGAGCTGATGGGGGAGACAGAGCCACTGGGTGGAGAGCTGATGGGGGAGAGAAACTGCTGGGTGGAGAGCTGATGGGGGAGAGGAGCTGCTGGGTGGAGAGCTGATGGGGGAGAGAAACTGCTGGGTGGAGAGCTGATGGGGGAGAGGAGCTGCTGGGTGGAGAGCTGATGGGGGAGACAGAGCCACTGGGTGGAGAGCTGATGGGGGAGAGAAACTGCTGGGTGGAGAGCTGATGGGGGAGAGGAGCTGCTGGGTGGAGAGCTGATGGGGGAGAGGAGCTGCTGGGTGGAGAGCTGATGGGGGAGAGGAGCTGCTGGGTGGAGAGCTGATGGGGGAGAGGAGCTGCTGGGTGGAGAGCTGATGGGGGAGACAGAGCCGCTGGGTGGAGAGCTGATGGGGGAGAGGAGCTGCTGGGTGGAGAGCTGATGGGGGAGAGGAGCCGCTGGGTGGAGAGCTGATGGGGGAGAGGAGCTGCTGGGTGGAGAGCTGATGGGGGAGAGGAGCTGCTGGGTGGAGAGCTGATGGGGGAGAGGAGCTGCTGGGTGGAGAGCTGATGGGGGAGAGAAACTGCTGGGTGGAGAGCTGATGGGGGAGAGGAGCTGCTGGGTGGAGAGCTGATGGGGGAGAGGAGCTGCTGGGTGGAGTTGGGGGATTTAAATAGTCTGCTGAGGACCTGAAGGGATTAGAACCAACACGTAAACCCCTCAGTTCCCTAGCAGAGATGTGGAGGTCTGGAAAAACCATCCCGATCAGCCACTGGAAGGCGTAAGCTTCTCTGAGCGGGGGGGGGCGGTGGGTCATTTCCAGTCCAGAGGATCATTCTGACCAGCAGCAATCTTTGAGACTATAAAACCCCTCAGAACATGGAAAACAGATCCAACATGGCGTCTTACAGGATGAACAGAGGAGGAGAATCTGAGCATCAGTGTTTCTGCAAAGTTAGTCCATGAAGCTGAGGGTCAATGTCTCTGACAGATGATCCTCAGAACCTCATCTTTCCCTGAACCCACGCAGATTTTACTTTGCGTCATGGGAAAGGTTTTATTGTTTATATAATGGCTGTCTACTTTTATAAATATTAATGCATTCTGGAATTATGATTGTTAAAGCTTCCAGTGTTAAATGTCTTAAATGTAATATTTTTCACAGGATTTTGCTAAAGAGGCAAATAAATGCTGCAAAAATGCTCCTCATCATCAATTCTTCCTTTGGTCTTTAATTACATTTTAATAAAGTAGTCTATCAAATGATATTTGTATAGTTATTCATTAGTTTGTCCTCCGGTGAGGAGCTCCAGGTTCAGGAAGGTCTACCTGCCTTCCTGCCTCCTTCATCTGCCTCCAACATTCAGTTCCAGACTTTAACAGAGGAAACCTTAATATTCCCTCCAGGTTTTAGAGTCAATGTTGGTAAAAGGAGAGATTTCACTAAAACCTGAATCTATCAGAGGTGTGAATAATGACAGTTTCATGTCTATAGAAGCATTAAAGCTGCAGCCTGAAGGCCTGGAGAGCAGCTGATCGTTTCTATGGATCTGAAGTTTGGAGGAGAAGCTGGATTTCCACATCCGTCTTTCTATGGTTCCCAGTTTCCTGCATGAGCATCAAAATACAAGATGTGCTCTTTTTTTCTTGCCAGTGGAACATTCTAACTTTATCTTAACTCTTTCCGTAAAAGTAAAAACAATCCACTGGACTTGGTTTCCAAGATGTGAAGACGTTTCGCTTCCCCTCCAGGAAACTTTCTCAATTCAAACTTCTCCAGGCTTCCTGGAGGGGAAGCGAAACATCTTCACATCTTGGAAACCAAGTCCAGTGGATTGTTTTTAGACTTTTATGGAATGACTATGACCCGGATGACTGATGATTTCTTCTGAAATCCCTTTTGCTCCTCAGACTCAGCCTGAAACGCCCACTAAGGGCTGCAGCCTTCAAGCCTTGAAAGTTTCAATGACCGTCCGTCATTTCAGGAATGTTCCTGTTCCTTCGAAGCTCGGCGGCATCGATGCCACTGGTCTAAGGCCACATATTCACTGACAGCGTGTTCCACTAATCACACCGACAAGACGGAGGCGACTGGAGAAGGTCAGAGCCTCCGAAAGGTTGGAATAAATGGGAGATTTCTGCTTGGAAAGAGGCTCCATCTTCAGCCATTTTTTATCTGTTAATGTCAACGAGGCAAAGAAGGTTTCACTGGAAATTGCTGCAGGCGGCGAGACGCTGATGGAGATGCCTTCAGGCGACAGCGAGACGCTGAGAGTGATGAAACATCAGAACGAAGATCAAAGGGGAACTTTTTACTTCTTTCAAAATGCTAATCAGAGACGTTAGACAGTGAGTCAGATTTAGCTGCTTCACTAAAAGGTTTTATTTTTATTTTAAAGGAAAACCATCGACCCATTAAATCCAACAACCACCGTCGCCAAAGAAACCTCAGGACTACTTCCATCTTTTCTTTGTCTCCCTGAGGCGATGGGCGGCCGTCCGACTGTAGCTGCTCAAAGATCATTTAGGGTTCTGTAGACACTATCAATGTCTGCGCACAGTAAACCAGAATGGCTGCATTTTATCCCTCAGCATGATGCAGCCACTGCAGCAGAGTTCATGTTTGGAACAGATTATAAGGTCTCTGGAGGCCAGAGAGATTTGAAAACGATAAAGCTCCAGTTCTGCTTCTATCAGGATGTGATGGAGAAGGGATTAACTGTTGAGTTTATCTCAGGTCATTTCTGAACAATTTCAGCTTCTGATTTGTCAAAAAGACGTCCTGGGAGACCAGATCCCAGGTTCTGGTTCCTGTCCTCCTTGTCCTGTTTGTTCAGTTTCTCTGATTCAGTGGGAAAGTGTTTGGGCGGTGCTGCAGCTACAACCACTAGCTTCCTCTGTGTGATCCGGAGGTTTCCCAGGTGGACTACGCTGGATAATCCTCCCAGCATGCATGGAAAACCCTGGGGCCTCTTTTCAGTTAAACTGATAAACGATCAGAGACACAAAAACCTCAGCGGCTTTCGTCAGAAACAAAGGAGCAGGAGGTGTGGAGGACAGGAACCTTTATCTCTCAGACACAGCTGAGGGAGACTGTTCTGATTGGCTGATGGAAGTTTCTCATTTCTTTAAATGATAATATTAGAATAATGAAGCCTGGAAGTTGCCTGGACTGTCGTACTCTGGATCTGTTCGGGGAAAAGTTGGAAAATAAACAGCTAAACTCCAAACTAAAGAAAACTAAAACTAAAGGGTTAGCCGGAGGAGAACCGCTGGAAAACCAGAGGAGAACAGTTGGAGGACAGTGGGAAGAGAATGGGGGGACAGTGGGAGGACAGTGGGAAGACAATGGGAGGACAATGGGAGGACAGTGGGAGAAGAATGGGAGGACAGTGGGAGGACAGTGGGAAGACAATCTGAGGACAGTGGGCGGACAATGGGAGGACAGTGGGAGGACAGTGGGAGGAGAATGGGAGGACAGTGGGAGGAGAATGGGAGGACAGTGGGAGGAGAATGGGGGGACAGTGGGAGGACAGTGGGAAGACAATGGGAGGACAGTGGGAGGAGAATGGGAGGACAGTGGGAGAAGAATGGGAGGACAGTGGGAGGACAGTGGGAAGACAATGGGAGGACAGTGGGAGGAGAATGGGAGGACAGTGGGAGGACAGTGGGAGGACAGTGGGAGGAGAATGGGGGGACAGTGGGAGGACAGTGGGAGGACAGTGGGAGGAGAATGGGAGGACAGTGGGAGGAGAATGGGGGGACAGTGGGAGGACAGTGGGAGGACAGTGGGAGGAGAATGGGAGGACAGTGGGAGGAGAATGGGGGGACAGTGGGAGGACAGTGGGAGGACAATGGGAGGAGAATGGGGGGACAGTGGGAGGACAGTGGGAGGACAGTGGGAGGACAGTGGGAGGAGAATGGGGGGACAGTGGGAGGACAGTGGGAAGACAATGGGAGGACAGTGGGAGAAGAATGGGAGGACAGTGGGAGGACAGTGGGAAGACAATGGGAGGACAGTGGGAGGACAGTGGGAAGACAATGGGAGGACAGTGGGAGGAGAATGGGGGGACAGTGGGAGGACAGTGGGAAGACAATGGGAGGACAGTGGGAGGAGAATGGGAGGACAGTGGGAGAAGAATGGGAGGACAGTGGGAGGACAGTGGGAAGACAATGGGAGGACAGTGGGAGGATGGGAGGAGAATGGGAGGACAGTGGGAGGACAGTGGGAAGACAATGGGAGGACAGTGGGAGGACAATGGGAGGACAGTGGGAAGACAATGAGAGGACAGTGGGAGGACAATGGGAGGACAGTGGGAGGACAGTGGGAGGACAGTGGGAGGACAGTGGGAAGACAATGAGAGGACAGTGGGAGGACAATGGGAGGACAGTGGGAGGACAATGGGAGGACAGTGGGAAGACAATGAGAGGACAGTGGGAGGACAATGGGAGGACAGTGGGAGGACAGTGGGAGGACAATGGGAGGACAGTGGGAGGACAGTGGGAGGACAATGGGAGGACAGTGGGAGGACAGTGGGAAGACAATCTGAGGACAGTGGGCGGACAATGGGAGGACAGTGGGAGGACAGTGGGAGGAGAATGGGAGGACAGTGGGAGGAGAATGGGAGGACAGTGGGAGGAGAATGGGGGGACAGTGGGAGGACAGTGGGAAGACAATGGGAGGACAGTGGGAGGAGAATGGGAGGACAGTGGGAGAAGAATGGGAGGACAGTGGGAGGACAGTGGGAAGACAATGGGAGGACAGTGGGAGGACAATGGGAGGACAGTGGGAAGACAATGAGAGGACAGTGGGAGGACAATGGGAGGACAGTGGGAGGACAGTGGGAGGACAGTGGGAGGACAATGGGAGGACAGTGGGAGGACAGTGGGAGGACAATGGGAGGACAATGGGAGGACAGTGGGAGGACAGTGGGAGGACAATGGGAGGACAGTGGGAGGACAGTGGGAGGACAGTGGGAGGACAATGGGAGGACAGTGGGAGGACAATGGGAGGACAGTGGGCGGACAGTGGGCGGACAATGGGAGGACAGTGGGAGGACAGTGGGAGGACAGTGGGCGGACAGTGGGCGGACAATGGGAGGACAGTGGGAGGACAATGGGAGGACAATGGGAGGACAGTGGGAGGACAATGGGAGGACAGTGGGAGGACAATGGGAGGACAGTGGGCGGACAGTGGGCGGACAATGGGAGGACAGTGGGAGGACAATGGGAGGACAGTGGGAGGACAGTGGGAGGACAATGGGAGGACAATGGGAGGACAATGGGAGGACAGTGGGAGGACAGTGGGAGGACAATGGGAGGACAGTGGGAGGACAGTGGGAGGACAGTGGGAGGACAATGGGAGGACAATGGGAGGACAGTGGGAGGACAGTGGGAGGACAATGGGAGGACAATGGGAGAACAGTGGGAGGACAATGGGAGGACAATGGGAGGACAGTGGGAGGACAATGGGAGGACAATGGGAGGACCAATGGGTCTGGATGTTGTCATCCAGACCAGACAGATTATCTTTATTTCTTGTTCTTCTCTTCTTCTGTCTAAAACAACCAACTATTCAAATAAAGCTTTTAGCTCCAGCAGAAAAAGTTCAGAGTTTTGGAAAATAAAAGGTTGCATTGAAACAATTGAATTAATAAAGAGTTTCAGGCAGAAACTTTGCTGCTGAAGAAGAAGCAGCCTCCATTCTAAGGTCCTTTCAGGTAAATAAAGGTGTTTCTCTGAGAAACGCAGCGTTCCGGACACTGAGAACTTTCTCCAGCAGCAGATTGAATTTCATGTGCCGCCATTTTTCTGCATCGATGCTTTGAGCTGGAGTTTAAACTTTCTGATCATGAGTCAGACATGGAAATCATTCGTTTACCATTTTTCTGTAGACGCTATCTGACAGTAGGAACGTTGAAAAGGCTCAAGAGGAGAAACATCGATATAAAGATCTGCAAAGATAATGAGTCTCATTTACATGTCATTTAGAGAAGCCACGCCCACTGGGAACCTGGCCTCTATAAAGCTGTGAAGTACGGGGGGGGGGCAAAAGTACAGAGCTTAAATGACCATCTAACAGCTGAGTTTAGAATTGGGGGTTTCAGAAAGGAATGCTAAAGTTTAAAGGATAGTCTTGGTAATAACTAACGCACATGTTGTTAGAATAAACACTAAACTAAAAACCTTAATGAGTGGAAATATTGGAAAGAGAAACATAGTTTATAGATCTTGTTGCCTCCAATAAAGAAACTTAGACTTAGACAACTTTTAATGAATGAGCTGTAGCTTGGCAGCAAAATGAACTTTTCCATCCTTAAAGTGCAGCAGTGATCAAATGTAAACAGTGTGGCAGAAAAAGCATGGAGCCAAAATGCATTGATATGGAAGGTCAGAGCATTAATATATATATATATTAATATATACATTAATATATATATATATATTGATATATATATTAATATATATATTAATATATATATTAATATATATATATTAATATATATATTATTATATATGGTCCAAATCTGCAGTGTTTTGGTTTGGTTTTATCAGCCTGATGCAGAGTCTGAGATCAGAGTTTATCCAACAGTTCATCAACCTGAACGAGCCGGTTTACGCTTTACTGGAGAAGTTTGCAGCGTCGGTCGGAGCAGCTTCTGGTTCTTCTGATACATTCTTCCTTATTTTAGAATAGAATAGAATAGAATAGAATAGAACAGAATAGAATAGAATAGAAAAGAATAGAATAGAATAGAATAGAATAGAATAGAATAGAATAGAATAGAATAGAATAGAATAGAATAGAATAGAATAGAATAGAATAGAAAAGAATAGAATAGAATAGAATAGAATAGAATAGAATAGAATAGAATAGAATAGAATAGAATAGAATAGAATAGAATAGAATAGAATAGAAAAGAATACAATAGAATAGAATAGAATAGAATAGAAAAGAATACAATAGAATACAATAGCATAGAATAGAACAGAATAGAATAAAAAAGAATAGAATAGAATAGAATACAATAGAATAGAATAGAATAGAACAGAACAGAATAGAATACAATAGAATACAATAGAATAGAAAATCCCTTTATTGTCCCTCAATGGGGAAAGTCTGATGTTTACAGCAGCAAAATGTTTATAGTAAAAATGTGCACACAAATGTGGACCTTAGAAAAATGTATAAGAATAACATAATAGAAGAGTTAAAAGATAAACAATGTTTTAACAATATAAAACTGGGTAATAAATAACCAATATCCATCTATGGACATTTTTCCAGTGAATTGAAAATAGCAGCGACATCAGAGATGTGCAGAATGACAGCAGCAGGTTATTTAACTGACGAAGGTAGAAACTGTAAAACCAGTGTGAATTTCCAGCTTTGCTCAGTGGTAGAATTGGGATTTTATTCGGTCTTAACGTGTCGCTTTGGTCGTTGTTCAGATCGTCTTCAGGATCAGTGTAGCTCCTGTTCATTAACATCCGGCTTGTTAAAGAAATACTTTAGAGAACCGCCAGCGTTACGTTCTCCATACATCGGCCATTTTGCTGCCTACTAACAGCCGCCTCGCCATGCTGCTCGCTTGCAGGGCGGGGCAATAACCAAGGACCCATTATGTTAATACAATTACGCCCCCCCTCTGTATATGAGGACATTTCAGAAAACAAACCTATTTAAAATTATTTCAGAAACACTTTCAGCCGTTTTTCATGAACAGAGACACATTTATATGGTTGGTGATTAATAACTCTGCTGGTAGCCTTAGTCTGAATTACTAACCAGCTAAATTCTAACAGCCAGATTTAGGAGTCCAACCTTTATATACAGACTAAGAACCCTGGTGAGTAAGTTATAATCACTGAACTAATAATCAGTGATTGGTTTCACCCTAAATTCAAATGGCTTACAGTATTAATGAGCTACAGCTGCAGACGGAGGTCACATCCACCGATAAGCAGGAGACAACGGAGGGAATAAAACTTTAATGAGGAGAAATGAGAAATCTATCCTCCCGTCTAATTATCTGTTCTCTGGTTGAGATTTTTTTTTTTTCTTGGATAGTTATTTTGGCTCTGAAACAACATTAATAACTGACTTCTGTTAGTTCATTTCCTCTCGCTGCCAAACATCTTCCCTCTGAGCAAAGGCAGCAACCAAACCACCTAAAGCAGCGTGGACCAACCCAGGAGGGTTTAGATCCTCTGATTCATCCCTCTTACCTTTAACTGCAGAGTAAAGATGAGATGTTGAGAAATTTACTGTTATAGGAAATGAAGGGTTGTGTTTGAACATTTCTAGTCTGTGACAGCTGGAGCTGAGGTTACGGTAACGTTGCCTCGTCAAAGACGCACCAGCAGGACAGCAGGTTGGTTTGCAACCAAAACAAGACAACAGCAACCGGATGCAGACAGAAATGCTGCTGATAGCAAAGACCAAACAGTTCAACTAAAAACACTCAGCTTCTTGAATGTTCCATTTTTACTGAGAACATCAGTCGCTCATCGTCAGATCAATGAATGTTGCTTTGAAGGTCCGGCCTGCAGGACCAATTTCTGCTCACTAATTTTATTCTTCTCGTAATTCAAAAACTAACTAAAAAAAGGTCGTAGAAAGAAGGAACCCCAGCGGTGAAAGGAAAACAGAAAGGCAACAGAAACAGTGTCAGTGTGGTCTGTCTATTTAGTGTAGAGACCCCCCCCCTTTCTGTTTAATGTTTCTTTCCTATATTCCTCACATGCAGAAGCAGCACAGTGTTTAGTGAGGTGGGGTCAACAAGGAAGGCAACCGTGAGCAAAGGAACAGACAGACTCACAGCTACAGTAAATAAGAAACCACAGCAGAGGCGACAGCAACTTCAGCATCTGGGCTAAATGCATTTTCCACTGGAAATCTCTTTCTACCAGAAGCTTCCTTTCAAAGGAAGCCGACACGCAGGAGAACCGATTACTTTGGCTCTGCTGCAGCATATTTTATACCTGATGGGCCTTAGGTATAAATTCAACATAGATATGAACCAAAAACCAATCAAATGTTTACTAACTCATCACACCAGTATTTTTCTAAAAATGTCAACAACAAAAACAAAGATTATGAAAACAAAACCTAATTTCATGTCCAGGTTCTTAAATCTTGCCCTTCTGAGGCTGTGAAGGTAAGTCTGTTTTTTCCATGGACCAATATTGTGTCACAAACCAGATGTTTGTTCTTCTTTGCCTTTTCTGCAAAGTGCTTTAAATCAGTCCTAGCTGTCTTTACCCATGCTAGCTCAGATCCTGACCTTTGAAAAAGGAGGCAGGGAAAGCAAGATAAAGCCTTAGCCTCGCTGCAGCAGTTAGCCTCTCTGCAGCAGTTAGCCTCACTGCAGGCAGTTAGCCTCTCTGCAGCAGTTAGCCTCTCTGCAGCAGTTAGCCTCACTGCAGGCAGTTAGCCTCTCTGCAGCAGTTAGCCTCTCTGCAGCAGTTAGCCTCTCTGCAGCAGTTAGCCTCGCTGCATGCAGTTAGTATAGCTGCATGCAGTTAGCCTCGCTGCACTCAGTTAGCCTCGCTGCATGCGGTTAGCCTCGCTGCACGCAGTTAGCCTCGCTGCAGCAGTTAGCCTCGCTGCATGTAGTTAGCCTCTCTGCTGGCAGTTAGCCTCTCTGCATGTAGTTAGCCTCGCTGCATGTAGTTAGCCTCTCTGCATGTAGTTAGCCTCGCTGCATGTAGTTAGCCTCGCAGCATGCAGTTAGCCTCGCTGCATGCAGTTAGCCTCGCTGCATGTAGTTAGCCTCGCTGCATGTAGTTAGCCTCGCAGCATGCAGTTAGCCTCGCTGCATGTAGTTAGCCTCGCAGCATGCAGTTAGCCTCGCTGCATGTAGTTAGCCTCTCTGCATGTAGTTAGCCTCGCTGCATGTAGTTAGCCTCGCAGCATGCAGTTAGCCTCGCTGCATGCAGTTAGCCTCTCTGCATGTAGTTAGCCTCGCTGCATGTAGTTAGCCTCGCAGCATGCAGTTAGCCTCGCTGCATGCAGTTAGCATAGCTGCATGCAGTTAGCCTCGCTGCAGGCAGTTAGCCTCGCTGCACGCATTTAGCCTCGCTGCACGCAGTTAGCCTCGCTGCAGCAGTTAGCCTCGCTGCACGCAGTTAGCCTCGCTGCAGCAGTTAGCCTCGCTGCTGGCAGTTACCCTCTCTGCAGCAGTTAGCCTCTCTGCATGTAGTTAGCCTCGCTGCACGCATTTAGCCTCGCTGCATGCAGTTAGCCTCGCTGCAGCAGTTAGCCTCGCTGCACGCAGTTAGCCTCGCTGCAGCAGTTAGCCTCGCTGCTGGCAGTTACCCTCTCTGCAGCAGTTAGCCTCTCTGCATGTAGTTAGCCTCGCTGCACGCATTTAGCCTCGCTGCATGCAGTTAGCCTCGCTGCAGCAGTTAGCCTCGCTGCACGCAGTTCGCCTCGCTGCAGCAGTTAGCCTCGCTGCTGGCAGTTACCCTCTCTGCAGCAGTTAGCCTCTCTGCATGTAGTTAGCCTCGCTGCACGCATTTAGCCTCGCTGCACGCAGTTAGCCTCGCTGCAGCAGTTAGCCTCGCTGCATGCAGTTAGCATAGCTGCATGCAGTTAGCCTCGCTGCAGGCAGTTAGCCTCGCTGCACGCATTTAGCCTCGCTGCACGCAGTTAGCCTCGCTGCAGCAGTTAGCCTCGCTGCTGGCAGTTACCCTCTCTGCAGCAGTTAGCCTCGCTGCATGTAGTTAGCCTCGCTGCATGCAATTAGCCTCGCTGCATGCAGTTAGCCTCGCTGCAGGCAGTTAGCCTCGCTGCACGCAGTTAGCCTAGCCTTGGAGCTAAAGCAGGTCCTGGAAAAGGACCCAGTGAACCGTCTCCATCTGTCTTTGGACTGATGATTCATTCTGATGTTCGGCTGATCAGGTCCAAACGGTTTAACCTCCAGCTTCCCTTGGTTAGTTTGCTTTAAGGGACTCCACTCCCGTGACTCGGCCTGTCAATCAGCGGCACTACGACTGTGATGTCACTTCCTGTCACCTCAGGGCGTAGCTTAGCTGCACCCTGAGCTCTCCTATCCTTCTGTATTTCAGAGGAGCTGCTGAGCATTGAAAACTTTTAAACAGATTAACTGGGAAAACATTATTGCACCCTAAGGTGGAAATACATCACCAATCCAACAAAAAAATGAAACAGCTTTACTCTCATTAAAAATTTAATATTTGTTTTTGCACATCTAAAAAAATATATCAATACATTTTGACAATACTTTTTATAAAGATAAATTAATTTCATTTAATGTGTTTTTTATGTCTTAATCAAGGCCATTGGGCTGGTGGGGCGGCGCCCTCTATTGGCCAGCCACCACTGCAGGCAGAGCTACAGATAAAAGATCAGCGGATTAATTGCTGAGGAATGATACTAAATGTTGTGCTAATTGGAGCAATTTGGAACAAACTGCATGAATCCCTGCCTGGGGGGGGGGGTGCCTCGTTCTGTCACTCAACCTCAGACCGATGGAGCTCCTGCAGAGCTTCTAACCCAGAGGATGACAAAGCAGGCGGAGGCCCCTGAACCGACCTGTTCCTGCTCTGCTGCTTCCACCTCCAGCCACGCTGCACTCAGCCGAGGTTGCTGCGCTAATTAGAGGCTCTTATTTCCGCTGCTGCTGGCTGTCGACTCCTGCTGAACTGCAGCCAGGAAATTCCCCCAAAACACAAACAGCCTGAGGTTCAGTAGTAATTTAACTTGGTGGCTTTTGTTGTGACTGCATATTAAGCTGGAAAAGGACAAACATTTAGCATTTAGCAGTGATTAGACATTAAAACACTAACATTCACAGAGATGAATGGCCTGGAGGTGAGCGCAGCCTGTAAGCAGAGGATGGGAGGATGCTGGGCTCCAGTCTGAGGGGACTGTCTGATTTTATCAAACACAGAAGCGCAGGTCTGGCCATCCACTCTGAGGCGTTTCTAAGGACTCTAGCTCTATACAGAGATAAGAGGAAACCAGAGGGGGGGTGAAGGGCCGGCAGGAGGAAGGATTTACTGTCTGTGGAGCAGAAATGATTCTGATAAAAACACGCTTCTTTCTTTCATCGTTTTACCCACTTTTCCTTTTCCAAGAGCAAAAAAGGTCATTTGATCCATTTTTCTCCTTCTGCTACTCAAAGGTGACATCTGCTTAAAAGGCTGATTTATGTTCTGCTGTAAGTCAGATAAACTGCAACAAATCAGCCAGCAGCTCAGTGCTGAACCAGAGGCTTTAAAAGCTGTGATATTAATGTTTGAACAGTGAAATACCTTCTGCTCTGTTGGGACTGAATCCAACTTCCCGCTCCAAGGCAATGCATCACATGTTCATTGAGTTCTGATTTCACCCAGAAAATGGATCAACAAGCTGTTCAATGTTTTCAGGGTTCAAATCCCACCTGCTCCAAAGACACGTTCTGCATTAGGCAACACGATGGAAGCAGCTGAAAGCTAAAAATCAAGCAAACGGGTTGAGTCAACAATGAACACGTCTGCAAAGCAGAGCGTCCTGAAAGGAAACGTGAGGACGTCTGTCCAGCAGCTGAAGTTATGACCAAACCGGGTCAGCAGCGCCTCAATGACCTGAAGCAGCCCTAAATCTACAAGAAAGAAGAACAGGCTAGTCCAAGTCCAGACCTTCTTGGTGCTTTCGATTTATGAAAAGACGTAATCTCTCCATCCACACAGGAGCTACTGTTTTACAGCAACTTCCAGAAGATTAGCAAGAAAAGCTGTCCTCTTTCCGTGCATACCGCAAAAACAAGATCCTGAAATAAGATCCGGCCAGAGCTCATCATCCACATGGACGATGTTCCACTCACCTTTGCTATTCCTGTGAATTACACTGTGGATAAAACGTACAGTCAATGTTTGCACCACAGGAATAAGAAGTCATCCTTCACCGTAGTTCTCGCCTGCCAGGCTAACGGCCACAAACTTCCACCCACGGTTATTTTCAAGAGGAAGAAAACTTTCCTGCCAGCGTCGTCATGAAAGCCAACTGGAAGAGATGGATGGATGAGGAGCAGTGGTTAGAAGACAGGGTGGCTCTTTTCACACAGCTCCATCCCTATTGATCTACAGCGCCATGAGCTCCCATATCATCTACGGTCTCAAAAAACTAGTTCAGTGCTCGCCGGCATTCCGGGTCGATTCACAAAACAACTCCAGCCGCTAGATATTGGTGTCGACAGGGCATTCAAAGGTAGAGGTGCGTGGGAGCAGGGGATGGCAAAGGCAAACAGGTGCGATCCAAGATGGCGGCAAGCGACATACGCCACTATCTGCCAATGGATCATCAACGCCTGAGCTGATATACTGTATCAGTCTCCACTGTGGTCTGAGCTTTCAGGAAGGCAGGAATTATCCCTGAACTGCAAGACAACAGCAGCAACATTGACTCAAATAATGACGACTTTAACAAGACGGAGGCGGCCATGTTGGATCCCGTATCAGAAAAACTGTTCAATTCGGACACTGGAGAAGAAGAAATCAAGGGATTCGTTGATGAGAAATGAACGGATAGATTAAAATAATGTGTTTCTTATTTGTGTTTACAGCTGAAGAATGTTGGTCATATTGTAAATAATATATTAATAAAGTTTGACTTATTTATCTGACATTCTCTTTAACGCAGCTGCATCTAGTGGATGGAAAACGCCCCCCCAGCCTCGACCACAGCTTCCATCCTCTGCGCCTCATATATGAAGAAAATGTTAACATAGCGATTCATTGAAGGTGCGGAAAATACGGTTATCATCATTTTCTTTATTATTAAAGGTTACATGGATAAAAAACATCAAACTGCATCATTTGCCCGGTTTGGTTTAGCGATTTGACTTTTCTCATGTTTTGAAAAAAAAAACATTTGAAGACACAAAAAAACCTGAAGATCTAGCAAAATTAGCAAAAGAGAAAAGGTTTAACGGATAATAAGACATGAAGAGACTTAGTATGAATATTTGGTGATGAACCAGATGAGGTCCACTGTTTGTGGGACATTGAAAAAGCGCGTCTGTGTCGCCTTGCAGAGAGGAAAATGTTGCTGAACCACCATTATTTCATATATCTGAACTGAAACCGCTCTCAGCTGAAAAAGTATTTTAAACGGTTGGAAAGTCAAGAATAGATGCGACGTGTGAATAAGGTTAGTGTAAATTCAATGCTCCGGTTCCAGGCCTTGAAATAAGCTCCAGGTTTCAACAGCATCTGAAGCGTTCTGACTCCGGAGATCATTGAATCATCCGATTCTTTCTGCTCTCAGGCATCAGTTTCATGACTACAATTAAAAAGAAAAGCCTTTTTCAACACGTCGCTTGCAATCAGCGTGTAATCACTCTGCTTGTTGAAACTGTTAAAAAGAACAAGTGCATGAGCTGAATAAGAGGCCTGATGAGAAATGACAACAAGAAGCTGCAGCTGCCGTCTCCACTTCTACTAAAACCAACAACAAATTCATCATCCTGCAAAAAGCAACTCAGATGAATAACATGATAAAAGTCGGGATACTGGAGGATTATTTCTTTGTCTGACATTTATACTAAAACCAAGAATTCACTGACAGCAATCATTCAGCTCCAAGTCAAACAGGCTTCAGTTAAAAACTCACCTAAACTCGGCTGCTAAGAACACTGAGAAGATGAAACATGAAGCATTTAGATCTCAGTTCACCTTGAAGTTTATGTCTGAGAACTAGTGCTGGACATAGATTAATACTTTTAATCTAGGTTAATCTCACTGTAATCTTGGAATTAATCTAGATTAAAATGGCTGATTTGAATTCTGCCAAAGGGCATATAAAATATAAGAATAAAATAAAAATAAATATAAAAATCAAATAACGTATAAGAACAAAATAAGATAAGGATGATATTTTGTGTTCTGCATAAGTAATAAGTGAACAGGTTTCTGAGGCCAGGCGTTAGACCATCTCCTGCTTCCAAAATGCATCACAAACTTTTTAAAAACCTTTTCAAAAATGATAACTGGTGATGAAAATAAATAATATCTAATAAGATGAATCTGTGTTTAATAAGTGTTTCTTCAGTTAAACAATAATTCTGAGATGTAGGCCTACATAACGGGTCATGATGAATTGTTTAGAGGCAGTAGCTTCGTGCCGTCGTTGTCGGCCTGGCTGACCAGGCGAGATGTACTGGTCCCCTGCATGGCGATGGGTGATGTAACTTCTGGTGCTGCTTATGTTTCCCAATTCTCTCCACTGCAGGTTAGTGAAGCTGACCATCATACTTCCTCTACAGTAGATGAGTCACCACATATTCTTTTGAACCTGACTTTAGGTCAATGACTTTATTGGTTTGCTTTGTGGTTGAGTTTTGGGTCTTCAATGAAACTACTTGATAAAGTCAATAAAAAGTCGGGGAGGATTGGGATAAGCCCTCTCACTCTTTAGATCAAAGAAAAACACATTTGCAGGCCGTTTTTAAAGACAAACGAACATTTGCTGCACATTCTGCACTCATCATAAATGTTATACTCGTTATATTGAATCCGACTAATCTGTTGAGCACAGAGTCATCATACATTCATACCAGAGAGTGAAGTGTTGACACAGCCCTGTCAAATCTGCAACACACCAACTGTTGGGTTGCTTTTCCTTGACTTTGGTTCAGCTTTCAAGGCTGCTCTCCTACAGAAGCTACTGACGGTCCATCTTTTCAAGCTCCTCAATCTGAGACCTTCTCATCAATGAGCCTGATGTGGTGAGAATGAGGAAGCACACATAATTCTCTGATCCTGAACTTAGGGATGCCCCACAGCTGTGTGCTCAGTCCACCCCTCTTCACTCATGGCTGCTCTGCTGTTCACTCCTCAAATCTGCTTGCAAAGTTGACAGACAACCCCATCATGGCAAAGACAGTGACTGTATTTGGTCATGTAGAGGAGAGTCACTGCCTGACCCAGTGGTATTCAGATAATGACCCTTTTCCTAAGACCAGTAAAACCAACAGAAGGACAGAGGATAGCTGTACAGAACCATCAAACCTTTTGGGACGGCCTCCTCTTGTTCTTCATGCTGAGGGAGAATTCAGGAGGTTTGGGACGGCCTCCTCTTGTTCTTCATGCTGAGGGAGAATTCAGGAGGTTTGGGATGGCCTCCTCTTGTTCTTCATGCTGAGGGAGAATTCAGGAGGTTTGGGACAGCCTCCTCCTGTTCTTCATGTTGAGGGAGAATTCAGGAGGTTTGGGACAGCCTCCTCTTGTTCTTCATGTTGAGGGAGAATTCAGGAGGTTTAAGACGGCCTCCTTTTGTTCTTCATGCTGAGGGAGAATTCAGGAGGTTTGGGACGGCCTCCTCTTGTTCTTCATGCTGAGGGAGAATTCAGGAGGTTTGGGACAGCCTCCTCCTGTTCTTCATGTTGAGGGAGAATTCAGGAGGTTTAAGACGGCCTCCTTTTGTTCTTCATGCTGAGGGAGAATTCAGGAGGTTTGGGACAGCCTCCTCCTGTTCTTCATGTTGAGGGAGAATTCAGGAGGTTTAAGACGGCCTCCTCTTGTTCTTCATGCTGAGGGAGAATTCAGGAGGTTTGGGACAGCCTCCTCCTGTTCTTCATGTTGAGGGAGAATTCAGGAGGTTTGGGACGGCCTCCTCTTGTTCTTCATGCTGAGGGAGAATTCAGGAGGTTTGGGACGGCCTCCTCCTGTTCTTCATGCTGAAGGATAATTCAGGAGGTTTGGGACGGCCTCCTCTTGTTCTTCATGCTGAGGGAGAATTCAGGAGGTTTGGGAAAGCCTCCTCCTGTTCTTCATGCTGAAGGAGAATTCAGGAGGTTTAAGACGGCCTCCTTTTGTTCTTCATGCTGAGGGAGAATTCAGGAGGTTTGGGACGGCCTCCTCTTGTTCTTCATGCTGAAGGAGAATTCAGGAGGTTTGAGACGGCCTCCTCTTGTTCTTCATGCTGAGGGAGAATTCAGGAGGTTTGAGACGGCCTCCTCTTGTTCTTCATGCTGAAGGAGAATTCAGGAGGTTTGAGATGGCCTCCTTTTGTTCTTCATGTTGAGGGAGAATTCAGGAGGTTTGGGACGGCCTCCTCCTGTTCTTCATGTTGAGGGAGAATTCAGGAGGTTTAAGACGGCCTCCTTTTGTTCTTCATGCTGAGGGAGAATTCAGGAGGTTTAAGACGGCCTCCTTTTGTTCTTCATGCTGAGGGAGAATTCAGGAGGTTTAAGACGGCCTCCTTTTGTTCTTCATGCTGAGGGAGAATTCAGGAGGTTTGGGACGGCCTCCTTTTGTTCTTCATGCTGAAGGAGAATTCAGGAGGTTTGAGACGGCCTCCTTTTGTTCTTCATGTTGAGGGAGAATTCAGGAGGTTTGGGACGGCCTCCTCCTGTTCTTCATGTTGAGGGAGAATTCAGGAGGTTTAAGACGGCCTCCTTTTGTTCTTCATGCTGAGGGAGAATTCAGGAGGTTTAAGACGGCCTCCTTTTGTTCTTCATGCTGAGGGAGAATTCAGGAGGTTTAAGACGGCCTCCTTTTGTTCTTCATGCTGAGGGAGAATTCAGGAGGTTTGGGACGGCCTCCTCTTGTTCTTCATGCTGAGGGAGAATTCAGGAGGTTTAAGACGGCCTCCTTTTGTTCTTCATGCTGAAGGAGAATTCAGGAGGTTTGAGACGGCCTCCTCTTGTTCTTCATGCTGAAGGAGAATTCAGGAGGTTTGAGACGGCCTCCTCTTGTTCTTCATGCTGAAGGAGAATTCAGGAGGTTTGAGACGGCCTCCTCTTGTTCTTCATGCTGAAGGAGAATTCAGGAGGTTTGAGACGGCCTCCTTTTGTTCTTCATGTTGAGGGAGAATTCAGGAGGTTTGGGACGGCCTCCTCCTGTTCTTCATGTTGAGGGAGAATTCAGGAGGTTTAAGACGGCCTCCTTTTGTTCTTCATGCTGAGGGAGAATTCAGGAGGTTTAAGACGGCCTCCTTTTGTTCTTCATGCTGAGGGAGAATTCAGGAGGTTTAAGACGGCCTCCTTTTGTTCTTCATGCTGAGGGAGAATTCAGGAGGTTTGGGACGGCCTCCTCTTGTTCTTCATGCTGAGGGAGAATTCAGGAGGTTTAAGACGGCCTCCTTTTGTTCTTCATGCTGAGGGAGAATTCAGGAGGTTTAAGACGGCCTCCTCCTGTTCTTCATGCTGAGGGAGAATTCAGGAGGTTTGGGACGGCCTCCTCTTGTTCTTCATGCTGAGGGAGAATTCAGGAGGTTTAAGACGGCCTCCTCCTGTTCTTCATGCTGAGGGAGAATTCAGGAGGTTTGGGACGGCCTCCTCTTGTTCTTCATGCTGAGGGAGAATTCAGGAGGTTTAAGACGGCCTCCTTTTGTTCTTCATGCTGAGGGAGAATTCAGGAGGTTTGGGACGGCCTCCTCCTGTTCTTCATGCTGAGGGAGAATTCAGGAGGTTTGGGACGGCCTCCTCTTGTTCTTCATGCTGAGGGAGAATTCAGGAGGTTTAAGACGGCCTCCTTTTGTTCTTCATGCTGAGGGAGAATTCAGGAGGTTTGGGACGGCCTCCTCTTGTTCTTCATGCTGAAAGGAGAATTCAGGAGGTTTGGGATGGCCTCCTCCTGTTCTTCATGTTGAGGGAGAATTCAGGAGGTTTGGGACGGCCTCCTCCTGTTCTTCATGTTGAGGGAGAATTCAGGAGGTTTGGGACGGCCTCCTCTTGTTCTTCATGCTGAAAGGAGAATTCAGGAGGTTTGGGATGGCCTCCTCCTGTTCTTCATGTTGAGGGAGAATTCAGGAGGTTTGGGACGACCTCCTCCTGTTCTTCATGTTGAGGGAGAATTCAGGAGGTTTGGGACGGCCTCCTCCTGTTCTTCATGCTGAAAGGAGAATTCAGGAGGTTTGGGATGGCCTCCTCCTGTTCTTCATGCTGAGGGAGAATTCAGGAGGTTTGGGACGGCCTCCTCTTGTTCTTCATGCTGAGGGAGAATTCAGGAGGTTTAAGACGGCCTCCTCTTGTTCTTCATGCTGAGGGAGAATTCAGGAGGTTTGGGACGGCCTCCTCTTGTTCTTCATGCTGAGGGAGAATTCAGGAGGTTTGCCTGAACTGAGTCAGAAAGAATTAGATTTGCGTTATGAAATAGTCTTCCTCAGTTGTAGCTTTTTCCCTCTGAGCTGTGCTTGTTGCACAGGCGTTTGCTCACATTCCCTTCCTGAAAGATAATTTGATATTTCTTCCCTTCCCCAGGCGCTGACTTGTTTCTCCTCGGCCCTCTGGTCCGATATCAGATTAGCCCTGTCAGACTGCTGCTTTATCAGTTGTGCTGTCCGCCAGCCAAACAAATGACAGCAGCAACTCCACACCTACCACCACCTCTTCCTGTCTGACAAACGACACGTCAGCCCATCTCCTATCCATCTCTCATCCACCTCATATTGCTTCCAGGAGGGGAGATTGCCACACAGATGCCCTTCCACCAGGAACGCAGGGAGAGCAGCTTATTGCTGCTGCAGTCTCATCAGATCTGCTGTTATTTTAGGAACGTTGATTCTGCAAACTAAGAATTAAGGCTGAACTGACCCGTCACCACAAAGCAACAGAACCTTTCCTTATAAAACAATCAACCTATTTCTAAAATGATAGAAATATGAAATGCATCATTAAGGGTTTGACCTTCTGCTCTGTGATCCGTAGATGTGAAGATACGGATCCAGTCAGCCAAAGGTGATGTCTTCAGTGCCCATCTCTAATCAGCATCTAGTGCTCTCCATCCCGCCTTCTTATAAGCAATTACCCAGCGTCCACAGCATTCACACTAAAGAGCTTCAATTATAGTTGAGAGGGGCTGCGGCTGAGATTAATTACCATATAGAAAGAGAACAGGATCTCCTTCTGTTCTGAACATCTCATTATTCTGAAGGATCAAGTTTTGTGCTCAGTTGTGGAGACACTTTCCTCCGTCGTGCAAAGCTTGTTGCACAGAGAGCAGGCTGGAGAATATGGGAACCGATTACACAGTCTTCCATTTTCTGTGGCTCCTTCATAAAACAACATTGATCAGAAGGAACCTTCTAACATTTCAACAGCTTTTTTCAGCAGCGCTTTACGTTACCAGAATAGAATAGATTATGCAGGAATGGAGTAATGTTACACGCTACAAACTAAATGTTGGTAATATTATTACAGCTACTGAGCAGAAAAACCTACAGCCCAAATAAAGAGGAAAAGAAGACAGTTTGTCTTTGTTGTCTTTTTATATCAGGAGAAAACAGTTTTAAAAACAGAGAAGAAGAAGAAAACAGCAACGTTGCTCCAGGTTGCTATAATCCCACTATTTGAAATATGTCACTGAAACCAAACATTTTGTGACTAAAACTATTACAGGTAACATCCGGGAACACCTGGAGAGAGCGCTTAGCAACCTGAGGCTAAATGAACTGCTATTAAAAAGAAGGCAGGTGATGATGTCACCAGCAAACATAAAGAAAATGGAGGAAGACAAGAATCATCATTATAAAACTCTTGTCAGACATCAGGATAGTTTTCAATGTTTTCAGATGAGCTGACCTTAAAATCAACTATTTATATTAAATTATTAAATAATTATTCAAATTTAAGATTACAATAACAAGAAAGTTTTCAAAATTCTTCAACATTTTATAAATAGAAAGTAACTATATAGTTACTTTAGCTAATAACTAGTTACTTTCACAGATCGGTAACTGAGTCACTATCTCAGTTACTTTAACATGGAAGTAACTAGTAACTATAAGTAGATACTTTTTAAATGAGCACTGGCACCTTGCTTATGCACTAAAAATGCAAACCAAAGGTTAAATCTCCAGAGCTTTAGGGATTGAAATCCAATTTTACCACTGGATGGGGACACGCCTACTGTTAATGTTTCCTCACTATAACTCCTATCAGGACTGTTTTTACGCGGCAAAAGGAAACCCAGAAAATCCACCCGGGACTTTAATTTCATCCAGCAGACAGAAACTTACACCTTCAGTCCAGGTGGTGGCAGAAATACAAAAAACAACTTTGCTTCTGGCTCAGAGAGCCATAAAGATTATTTATACACTCTGTTTATTCCCTTTAACATACATATATCTATTTTATTTCATTATTTTAATTATTTCAATTGATAAATAATCAGGATTTCCAGCTTTGAAGTTTAAAAAAAATGCCTTCCATCATTAGATGCATTGGATCCATAAATATTTCATCATTGAAATGTTATCAAGCTGCATCTAAGCACACTAGGAAGTGGTCTGTTGATCTGCATGAACTGGATTCACTAATTCCTCATTAAAAAAAAAAAAATAAGACAAGAAAAACACAAAAACTTTAAACTTAAATAAAAAATAAAGCAAAAAAGAAATCTGTGAAATGTTTGTATTTAACATCACATTACAGTCAGTAACAGAAAGCACTGCAGGATCCTGCTAAACACATGAATTCGTGCTAAATGCTAACTAAAATGCTACCTGGGTTTCTGAAAAGCTTGGGTCTTTTCAAAGGCAATGGAAGACCCACTCCTGTTATTCTCTCCATCTCTGTTTGTTTAATTAACCTTTTTCTGCTCACCTGAGCCATGCTAACCTGTCTGAACTTCTCACCTTTGTGCAGCGCTAATTTAACTATTTGCAGTCTCTACCAGATTATCAACAGCCTTCAGCCAGTAAAATCCAGCGTTCTCTCTCACCTGGTTCCCCAGCCGGGTTCAGGTGTATACCAGTATCAGATCTCTGCCTTATCTGGATTCTGACCTTGGTCTGATTTTTAAAAACCAACTCTTTGCCAGATATACCATAAAACTTTCTGACCCACTGAGATTGGGAGCCTTTTTTAAGCCTTAATCCTTTACAAATATTACTAAAATAAAGCCCCTCTGACGCTGGTCTGCCTTCTGGGAATGCTGGTTGTGTTCTGCCCACCTTGGTGGTTTATGGCTTTGATGTTTTCCACTACCTGAAACCAAATGGAACCCAGGAAGAGTATCTCTGCTCTCGTAGAGACTAATGGAGATCCTTAAATAAAGAAATATCCAGACTTCAGAGCAGTAATTCCTGAGAAACGAGAGTATTAGTTCAAACGAGGAGAAGGCTGATCTAGCTAACAGCAGCTGTGATTTGCAGATAGTCATGAACTGATCTGATATCAGAATTCCATGGTTTATTCTGATTATAGTAGATTTCAAATACAGACTAAAATAAGATCCAGTGATAATATTTAACCGATTTAAACGTCATTGAATAATTTTCTGAAATCCTGCCATCAGTGTAACTTTACCTGCAGGGACCAAACCAGTTTGTTTAGTTCAGTTTGACTTTCACTCTGGATGTTTTGATCATCTGAGTTAGAATATATCTTTATTTTTTAGCCTTAAATAAAAATCAGGTTGTGTTTGTTTGATCTTAAAATTATTTTACCTGATTTTTAATCTTTTTCATGTCATTGGTTTTCTATGACATTATTCATTTTTGTTTGAATAGAAGAAGGATTAGAAGCTAATAAGGCTGTTATCTGAACCATCACCAAACTATTTTAATCAAGAGATTATTTATTAAAGTCAGAGTTATGTGTTGTTTACACATGTTGTTATTCTTTGGTAACTTTCCTTCCTTTTATTAATGTTTTCACTGAGAAGCAAGAAGGAAACATGATCAGTGGAGCTAATATCAGAAGGTTATGAAGAAACAAGCTGAAGTCTCTGAAGTCTCAGACCTTTCTAAGCCCAAGAGATGAGGAAGCATTTCCATCCAAATCATGTCCAGACTGATCCGGAGAAAAAGCCATTAAAGCACAGAGATTTTCCTCCGACTCTAAAGGTCAAACTGAACCTGGAAGCTTCTTATCGGAACAGAAAATGTTTCTTAGTGGAAAAGTCAGAATAATCAGGTCAACTTGTCCATGAAGATATTAAAAACATCTTCTCAAAACGAACGGATTTCCAGAAGAATGTGTCAAACGTAACATTGATGCTAATCATTTTTAATTTCAGCAAATTAAATCAGAAAGTAGTAAAAATAAGGAAGTGAATCGTCTAAAGGAGCAACAAGCTCTCCTGCATCAGCAGCCGTTTAAACTTGATCTAATTTTCATCTTTTATTGTACATAACCGTAATTATTTAGTAAATGTATAATAAGATATGAAAATATATAGATCATCATGAATAAATATATAAAAAATTAACACCATGGATGAGAAATCTGATGTTTTTGATAATTTTTCTTTAGCAGAAACATGAAATGAAGCAGATAATCCTAAAACATTGAGATACAGTTATAACGGCCTAGTCAAAGTCTTCTCACCGTCTGTGGATTAAACTCAGAATAAATCCAATGTTTCAGTTGAAAACCAGCATGATGAACCCAGGATCATGATAGAAACCATCTGGGCAGCTGAGCTGAGAGGAGAAGGTTTAATCTGCGGCTGTGATGAAGCTGTTTCTGAGGAGCTGCCAGACATCAGTGTTCTACTCAGAGCGTCTGTTGAAAAATAAAATCTAAATGAACGTCACTCCTCCTCTCAGCCAGTGGGGAGGCCAGGGCATTGCAGAGGGTGGTCGTGCATGAAAGGTATTTTTCTAAAACAGTTCAACCTGAGAAGGAGGAGAAGGAACTTTCTACAATTCAACCTGGAAGCTGGAGGGTTTCAGGAGTTTCTCTCCATTTATAGAAATTATTTTCAATCATTGCCAGTGATCTGAACTTGATCAGATGATCTGAACTTGATCAGATGATCTGAACTTGATCAGATGATCTGAACTTGATCAGATGATCTGATCTGCATCAGATGATCTGAACTTGATCAGATGATCTGAACTTGATCAGATGATCTGATCTGCATCAGATGATAACGTTCACAGGTTTAAACATTCAGCCAGAAAAACTACATGTTTTGATTTTTTTATGTGACAAAAACAATAAATTTATGCAGCAGAATGAGAAGTTTTTAGGGGGTTAAATGTATTAGATTATTAAACAGGAAACAGTTCAGTGTTTAATAGAAGCCTTTACTGCTGAAGTTTTACAACTTTGGTTAATTGATTTAAAAACAGAAGGAGGTAGAAAAGGAAACGTCTGCATTGGCATCAATCTATGGAACGCCATGGAGGCGCGGCCGGGTTTGATCCCACAGACTCCACCGTTAAAACGCTGCAAGCTGACGGCCGGCCAAAGGTTTGAGTTAGGAGAGCCATGCATGGTTGTGTGGTTATGCAGTTATGCAGTTGCGTGGTTGTGTGGTTGTGCGGTTAGGTGGTTTTGTGGTTGTGGTTGTGCAGTTGTATGATTGTGCGGCTGTGCGGTTGCGTGGTTGTGCGGTTATGCAGTTAGGTGGTTGTGTGGTTGTGCGGTTGTATGATTGTGCGGCTGTGCGGTTGCGTGGTTGTTTTGTTGTGGTTGTGTGGTGCTGTTGCATGGTTGTGTTGTTGTGGTTGTGCGGTTGTGTGACTGTGTGTCTCTCTGAGGCGTAGCAAAGCTTTTCACAGGTTTCCATGACATCACTGTGGGGCAGCTTCCATTGAGGATGATCTCACACGCCCACGCCGACATGTCATGGCGCTAATGACTGTCTGGGCTTGGAAACACACACGTCGATTGTTTCTGTGCTGAAGCCTCCCACTCCATCTTTGACGCCGTCAGGGAATTAACACGAGTGGGAAAGCTGGATGTGATAAAAGCAGCTCAGACGAGGTGTCAGGAAAGGAATTCAGTCGTCTTCAAGTCAAATGGACTCATTTGACCTGAAATCATCAGTTCTTTTATAATGTTGCTCGTTCACCAGCTGCTTCCTCTTCATCACTTTCTTCATCACAGCAGAGATCACTGCTGATTCAGGCTGAAGGCTCTGCTCCCCCTACAGACCAGACGGGGTACTGCAGCGAGGTGGAGGATGGGAAGCTGTTGCTTTCACGAACTTTTTCCGTTTGATCTATTTCTTGAAAGATTAATTTATTGAAAAGTTTTATCAGCTTTAATGTTTAATGTTAGCTGGTCGACCTTTTCTGCTCCACTAATCTGGATGAAACTGTCAATCTCATCAATAAAAGAACAAGTTTGTAGCTTTTACATTTTATTATTATTTATTTTTGCTATTCTGCTTTTTACCAGACTGTAATGTTCACCTGCACTCCTGACTGTTACTATAGTAACAACTGTTTACATGCATCCTGCACGGCTCACTTTGACTGAGTATTGATTTGCACTGCCGACTGTTTATTCACAGCACCAATTGTTTACATTTATATTTGCAATAACGTACTTTAACTGTAATATGCAATTACCTTCCACTGCACTTTAATTTAGATTTAGCTTCTGTCCAAACTTTATGTATAAAACCATCTGTATATTATATTCAGTACATATCCAGCTGTAAATTTAGTTCATAACACCGTTTATCTATATATTATATTCATCTATTAGTGAGATTTGTAATGGAATTCATCTCTATATTTATTCAGTAGAAAACATGTCCTGTATTTATAAAAGCATTTTTTATCCTGTATTTGCTGCTGTTGCCTTTCTAAATAAATAACTTTTGTTATTTATGGTCATTAACTTTTTGATTGCATTTATGACATTGTACTTTTTTTCTCACATTCAGAACTTTAAATGGTGTCTCTGCTGAAACAGGTAATAGAAATAAATCCATCAGTAATAACTGATCAGGTCTAATAATTGAAAGTCTGAGGTGAGTTTTTTGAAGCTGTGAAAACCTGCTGCAAAGCGCTGCTTTGCATCAAGGGTTAAACTTCCTGCTTTGGTCTCCAATGTGGCTGCAGAGCAACCTTCCCATAATGCACTGCTCTATCAGGATGCTTCCCTAGCATCTTGCAGAACATTTGAGAGCCTAATTCTTCTTCATTTTTAGTTCAGCAAACAAAACATCTCCTAGAGGTACTTTCCTGAGAATGTTTCTTCTCTCTGATTGGCTGTGACCCTGACCCCCCTGCTCCACAGGCTCAGGTCAGTGCAACCTTCACTGCTCCATGGCGACCATGAAGGAGGCATTCAGGATCAACTGCTGTGCCGCAGCAGTTTAGCTGCGAGATGGAGGAAAGTCACAGCTTGAAGCAAATCTTTTGGTTAAACTTCTGAATTCAGACTCTCCTCTAAAAGAAAACTTTAACATTTCTACAGTTTTCTATTCCCTCCACCACCAAGTTCACAATTCTTAGCCTTTTGAAAAGCGTGCAAAACATTCCCCCCCGAGAACAAGCAGCGAAGGTAGAAACTGCAGTTCAGTTTTTGCTGTGATGAACGTTCCTCTGTGAGCTCTGCTCTTTAGAGTCTGATCTGGTCCAGTCATGTCTGAAGGTCGCTCTGTGTTCAAACACCTAAACCTTTCAGCTTCCTTTATGCAGGCGAAGAATCGGAAATAAGGCCGCTAAGATCTAAATGCTGCTCCTAACAGGAGGATCCAACAGGAAACCAAATATGGTCATATCCTGTTCAGTCACACATTCAGCTCATTGGCAGCTGCAGCAACCATCAAACAGCGTGATTGAAAGAGAGACCGACCTGTTGGATGAACATGTGCGCCCCCTGTGGGCTGAGCAGGAGGATGGCTCTGCGTAGCGTGTCCCGGTAGCGGTTCAGCTCCTCAGTCCTCATGGTGGTGAACAGGTTGGTGAAGACCTTGCTGATGTTCCTGTCCACCCTCTGCAGCGCCACATCCACACCCTGACGGGACGTCTGGTCCAGGAAGCCCTGCAGGCCGCGGATGTCTGTGGAGACAGAAAGGAAAGTCAACTGGCTGGACAAAAAAAAAATGATGGAACCCTGAACGGGAAATGAAGACATTTTTGACCCTTTAAAAAGGTGCAGAGTGCTACGGATGGATGGAGGAAGAGATGCGCGAGGTGGCGAGAGTGAGGCTGCAGAGGGGGGCTAAGCGGTGGTCTGTGAGACCCCCACAGACCACCGCTTCCATCAATCCTGCTCTCCAACGTCCGCTCGCTGGAAAACAAAATGGATAATCTCTGACTGGAACATCTTCAAGGCTGCAGCAACGTATGAAAACGTATTAAATATTGATGAGTCTGCCATGTCTGTGTCAGCCTACATCAGCTAATGCATCGAGGACGTCAGCATCTCTAAGAACATCACCGCCGGGCCGACCGACCGCCCTGGATAGATGGAGAGGTTCAGAAATCGCCCATCGGATATGTCAGGGGGAACATGGAGAGAAACTGTTGCTTCAGCCTCTATTACAGATGATTTTTAGAAAGCAGGGTTTCCACTGACCATCGTCGGCTTAAAGCTTCATCAGGCCGTCCTCCAGCTTGCTTTGCTCCTCTTCCTCAGTAAAGCTGAACTGGGCTCTGCTGCTGCAGCAGGTTGAACGTCCATCTCATCCTCCCTCCATCCTTCATGGTCTATTAGCTGACAGCCAGCGTGTTCTCAGCACCATCTCAGGCCCAAAAGCCATTTTTTCTCCTCCACTCAGCAGCAGCTGCCCCCCCCACGCCCCCAAACAACATCCACCATTTCTGCTCTCCTCCTATCGATCCATCCGTCACTCACAGCCTCCTTCTCCTTTCCAGAAAATTGACAGCGACGTTTTCTCTGGGAGAACAAACCAGAAACTGTTTAATGAAATCTGAAACTCAGACCCCCCCACCCCCCCATTCAGGTTCAGTTGATCATCGTTCATCAGTAAAGTTAACGGTAGAGAAACAGGCAACAAAACGCAGTGAAAGAAATTATTGTAATAAATAAAATAATAGTTGCCTCGTATTATTTTCTCTTTATAAAAAACAACTTTTCTTTTTGTTAGAGACCAAAATAAGCCGATAAAACAGCTAAATTACACCTTAAACCTTGGAAGCAGCTACATACACTGCAAAAATAATCTAGAAAACATTTCTGAAATTAAGCGTATTTAGCCTTATTTTCAGTAGGTAAATAAGACGGTTTGCCAATGGAATGAGTATTTACTCCTAAAGTAAGATAATTATATATTATGCACTTAAAATAGGACACCACAATAGTTTTTTCTTGTTTTAAATATAAATGATTTTGTTCCATTGGCAAAGTGTCTCACTTACCTGCTCAGTTCAAGCAAAAAAACTTATTTTAAGCAAAAATTACTTAATTAGATTTCAATTTATTGCAGTGAAAGGAGCAGCTATATTAGGAGCAGCTCCACGAGGAGCAGCTCCACTAGGAGCAACTACATTGGGAGCAGCTGCATGAGGAGCAGCTGCAGGAGGAGCAGCTCCATGGGGAGCAGCTCCATGAGGAGCAGCTGCATGAGGAGCAGCTCCATGTGGAGCTCCATTGGGAGCAGCTGCATCAGGAGCAGCTCCATGAGGAGCAGCTGCATGAGGAGCAGCTGCATGAGGAGCAGCTCCATGTGGAGCTCCATTGGGAGCAGCTGCATCAGGAGCAGCTCCATGAGGAGCAGCTGCATGAGGAGCAGCTCCATGAGGAGCAGCTGCATGAGGAGCTACATTGGGAGCAGCTGCATAAGGAGCAGCTACATGAGGAGCAGCTGCATGAGGAGCAGCTCCATGAGGAGCTACATTGGGAGCAGCTACAGAGGAGCAGCTGCATTGGGAGCAGCTGCATGAGGAGCAGCTACAGAGGAGCAGCTGCATTGGGAGCAGCTCCATGAGGAGCAGCTACAGAGGAGCAGCTCCATGAGGAGCAGCTGCATGAGGAGCAGCTGCATTGGGAGCAGCTGCATGAGGAGCAGCTACAGAGGAGCAGCTGCATTGGGAGCAGCTCCATGAGGAGCAGCTCCATGAGGAGCAGCTGCATGAGGAGCAACATTGGGAGCAGCTGCTGGTAACCACCAGGATGGAGGCAGGTTCCCAGCAGGGGCTGAAAGACGAAGGTGTGGAGCAGCAGCAGACTGAAGGTCTGAAGTGTCTCTGCTCGCTGTGCTAACCGTCCCCACAGCTTCTAGATCATGATGGACGCAGGACCGGATCAATTTACTGAGGCTGATTGGAGACCGGCTGCTCAGCAAGACTTAACATCGCAGCAACGTCTTCTGCTGAGGCCTTTTAAAACAGGCAGGCTGACCTTGGAAGGAGATTCCTTTAAGATGGAGGCGACACCCATGCCGTCTTTCCTCCCAGCTGCTAAAGGCCACTGATGTTTGCATCTTGTCCACATGCAGCAAACATTCCTGATATTTGCAAATTTCCTTCTGCATGAATTAACTTCAGTAAGAATCTAAATTCGCTGAGCAGACATTTCCCCTGTAAGACCTCTGAGGCCACAGAAATACAACCTCCACTTTATTATGTAGAGAATGTAATTCCTGTCCATTCAGAGCAGAGATGAAAATTCTTTGCTGTTTTTATGATTGTTAAACGCTACGAACTGTCCTTGGATCCGATCAGATAACTGGTCTAATAAACAGCTGTTTGGTTTCTCTGGTCACAGATCAGCAGTAATCAATCAGCCAACTCTAATCCAATATCTAATCTTTTTTTTATTTTCAATTTATTTTTTGAACTGATTATTTTTCCTGAACTCGCCTATGCAGATATGAAAACGCTTTGGGATGCAAACAGTGAAAAGTACCGATAACATTCATAACCGAATCATACGTCAGGCTGCTGGACGGTAAAAACTGCCTTAAATCAGAGGCCAGCGGCTCAGTCTGTGGTGGACATGAATTCACAAAGACCTCAATGTTCCTACAGGAGCTACTGATCAGTCTTTTACCAACATCTGCCTGCTGTGATCAACCCTTTACCAACATCTGGGTGCTCATCAAACTCATTTAAACTAAACTACTATGTACAAAGAGGAAGGAAACATGGTTGAAAACTATTTTACAGTTTAAAATGGATTTTGTGTTTGAAAACCAAAGTTTATCTGGAAGAATTTGGGATCTGATCAAATTAGCTTTTCACTAATTTAGAGAAATTGGAATGTTTTCAGACCAATTCACAATGCAAATCTATGAGGTTAATAAAACATTATTTGGCCAAATAATGTTTTATTGAATGATTTGTTTAATCAGGAACCAATAACCTTTAGCTAAATGATTCTTACCCTCTTTGAAATAGCTAGCAGAGAATAGACATCAGGATTCCACTAAATGACTCTTGGTCAGACTTGGTAATGGAAATGTAATGAGCATCTGAGGAACACATGAACACTAATGTTATATTAGTGTTTAATCCTTAGTGAATAAAGCTGGTCTAAGGTTTAGCAACAGATCAACACATATTCCTGTAGCATAGCGTAGCATGCAGTCTATCCTGTTAGCTTTGTCTTTACTCACCAGTAAACACATGAAATTATCAAATAATGAAAAGACATTGTTTGTTCTGTCCCTAATTGTGCCAGAGCTGCAAACCTCTGTTCACGTCCATTTGGAAGGTTTAGTTTCATCCAGCAACAGCTTAGCTTGGCAGGAACACAGCAACACGAGGGTTTTATTGTCCATACGACTCACACCAACGGATCCTTAGGAGGCTTTCTCCAGTCTGGCTCTGTAAGTTCTGAAACTCAAGAGAAATGTGTTGCAAAAAAACTGTTTTGCAGCAGTTTGGTTCTGAAAAGTCAGCCATCATGACTTAACTTTGGTCATTCTGGAGATCTGGGCCTTTTTCCTGGATCTCCATGGTGTTGCCTCTTCCAATGTGTACCCTCAGGCAAGTTCATGGGAAAGAGAGGAAGAAAGATCCTGTGTGCTTTGGTTTTACCGTTCCCAGCTCTGGAGGGGAACAAGGTGAAACATGGAGACTGGTTCCCAATGTCCAAAACCACCATCATGGCACAACATCCCTAACCCTAAACTCAACTCACAGCTTAGACCTAAACCTAACCCCCACCCCAAGAGGAGAACTGTCCCCCATGAGGACCAGTCTTTGGTCCCCACAGGTACCTCTAAGTCCTCATAATGTAGCTGATTCCTGGGAAATTGTCCCCACAAGGTAACAACAACATGGCCACAAACACACAGAAATATCTCACAGTTTGAAACAAACCATTCGTGGATTTTAGTTCCTCCTCCATTTTTTCCAGAAAAGCTAAACTGAAACCAGAACCAGGTTGGTCCAGTTTGTTCCAGTTTTGACCAGGTTGGTCCGGTTTAGACCAGTTAGGCCCAGTTAAGTCCAGGTTGAACTTGAGTCTCCCTCCAGATCTTAGGGCCACATTGAGTCATTAGCTTTCATTAGAAATGGATTATATGCTGAGGAGCTAATTAGGACCGCCTCCCTTCTTTGAACTGGTGTCTTTGAAGCATAACAGTGTTTTAGAGGAGATGAGCTGTAACCAGAGCAGCGGGTTAGCGTTAACCTAACCTTTACCGTTTCTGTCATTTCATAAAGAAACTGGTGTAGAAACAACAGATCCAGCTGCAGGAGGCCGTGATCAGCACGGCTCTGTCTGCCTCTCTGGGTAACACCACAGTTCATCTGAATGTTGAAACCCAAAAAAAAAGACGTTCTGTTTATTTCCATTTATTTAGGTGCTGAAATCCCAGACAGACATAATCTGAAGGGAAGAAGTCGTAGAGCAGAGGAAGCATTAAACTCATCTGTGCTTCAAAGTCTGCTGCAGACGTCCTTCAACATGTGACATCTCTAACCTGAGGAATGAATCCAGCCTTAATGAGTCTAACGAGGTGTTAATAACATGAATTCCTGCAGGATTTAGTCTTATTTATCCTAAGAGCAGCATTTCTTCCCTCCATGGGGCTCTGGACCCAGGCTGACCTGCCCTAACCCTCACCTGTTAGCAGCAGGTTGAGCTTCCAGGATAAAACCTTCTGTAGGGAACGATTGTGCTGCGTGACGTGATGCTGTAGACGTGGGAACAGACTCTGCATGTGTTTGGTTTCTGTTTAGAGAGGTGAATGTTCTTTATGCATGAATGACATTTTTACTCCAAGTTTAGTCACTTAGACCAGCTGGAAAGTGGCTATCATGCCCTGGGCCTCTAAATTCATTCATGTTTTAAAGATGTGATGATGTTCTGGATAATTCATGCCGTGTCCATGTGCCTCTCAGATACATGCAGCGAGTTTCCCTTAAAGTCTGAACATTCATGCCGACTAGCATCAACAAGTCTCTCACTAACCAGGACGATGAATAATTTAGCTGCCAGGGTGCTTCTCGTGATCAGAATGTGATGCTGAGTTACGGAGCGTAGAAAATGCAAATGTGGGGCTCATGAACGGCCCTCGCTGCTCCACTCCTGCTCCCCTGCCAAGGTGCTATTTAACTGAAGCCAGTCAAAGATGGGAGATGCACGTTACAGCCGCCGGCACCAACTGATCCGCCGTCATCTGAGGAGACATCACACAGACTCTGGTCTCAGTCCATATAGTTTAATCAGAAGCAGCAGTCTGTGCTGATGGGCAGAGAGGCAGAGTCATGTGACCTCCACAGACTCTTGGCCAGTTTCTGTATAGATCCTCCTGATCAGAGCATGATGCTTATAGAATAAATCCCTCCAGAGAAATGACTGCAGTTTAGTCTGATGAAGGTGAAACTATAATTATTGTTATCCTGCAGTCGGAGTCGGCTGGTTTGGTTTCTGCATGAAGTGAAAACGTTCAGTGTTTTAGTTTTAAATCAGACTCCTGAGAAAAATTTCAGTTTACCTGAATCTTCTCCCTGAGGAACAGATTTCCTTTAGCCTCTGAAGTAAAGGTTGTATCTGTGGAGAGGATGACCATCCTGAACCCTTCCTCCACGCGTATCTCTGTATCTCTGACCCGTTTAGAAGCCACTCATCTTCAGGTGAGGATCCTCTCTTTGTTTCCTCTAAAGTCTGATGGAGGCTGATGAGGAGCAGAGCTCAGTCTCCATCCTCACATCATTTCTCCGTATGACTCCAGTTCAGGAGTCCGTTGGGTCGGGGAATGTTTTGGCCATTTGGTTCTGATTTTAGAAACGAATAAAAAATAAAAACTATAGAGGATCTGCTGTGCTGTGTTCATGTCAAACTCTGTCGGTGTGGGAAGTTTATTCAGATGCTGTTGGCCAAATATTTCATATGCATAACTCAATAAATACGCCCGGGGATTTCGTCTTTATGGATGTGAACCACGATCGCTCCAGTGAGAAGATGGCGTCCTATTGGTTCATTAAAGCTTTAGACTTCAGTGTTTTGTGAATTTATGGTAATATATAGTTCTGCTGCTATAGGCTTAGACTGCTGGAGGACATAGGGACCCCTTTTTCATCATTCTGCTTCATTCTATCTCTATTCTCCCACTCTGCAGAATCTGTTAGTTCAATCTCTAACGTTCTGCTCTCTCTGCTTTTTCTCATAGTAGCTTCATCTGGTCTGTTCCTGTTTGGCTGTGACTCCATCCTGGAGAGAAATATCAGCTGTGCTGCTGCCATCAACACCTTTGTTTCTAGATGTTGGAGCTTGGCCTGTTTTCCAGTGTAGTCCTGTTTCTCTGACTGTGACTAACTGGATGTGCTCTCTTCATCCTCTGACATGGGAGCTGGCTCGGAGCTCGTCTGCCTGGCTGTGTGTTGCCTGGACGGGGCCGCCTGTGGAGCTGGTTGACAGTTGCCTTTTGTATCTATGCTTCTTTTTCTATGTCTGCTTCTGTCTCCTTGAACCCCAGTGGGCCTCAGCAGATGGCCGCTCACACTGAGCCTGGTTCTGCTGGAGGTTTCCTCCTTTTTAAAGGGAATTTTCCTGTCCACTGTCGCTGCATGCATGCTTGGTGTGTGAGATTGCTGAAAAGTCCATCCACTATCTTCTTTCTTTATCTGCTCATCCAGGAGAAAAGAATCCTTCAAAGTGAAAGACTGGAAGCAATCAGCTGCTTTTCATTAGAAACTTTGAACCTTTGATCTGACTGATGCATCAGATTAAATTTCCTCTGATAAAAACCTTGATTTTTATCTAATTCGGTTTATTTCCATCACTCTAATATGTGGATCAGGACAAGAGAAATGAAGTGAATTATATTGATATCAGCGGTGCTATTACTCTGCAGCAGTCTGTCATTAGTGGGAAGATGTGCATCTGTGAATCCTATTGGTGCAATTTGCTTAAATTAAAGGAAGCCTTTGTTTTTCTGATCTGATTTAATCTGAGTTTGTTTTTCTTTAAAGCTAAAACCTGTTTGAGTTCATTGAACTTTGTCTAAAATCTAAAATAATTATTTTCTCTAGAAATTTTGCTCTATATTTCATGGAAGTCGATCAAAAGGAATCGAATAATAAAGCTAAAGATAAAGCAGAGAGAAGTTTTTTACAGTTTTATATTTTTTATTTAGACTTTCTTACATCGTGTTTCCTGGACTGAGAGGATAATGAAAACTTGTTTTCTCAGACTAAGTGGTTTTGTGATTATCGGCCCTGAAAAGCCCCGGGGACAATCAGTGAGGAGAAGACGTTCTTGTTACCACAGTAAACAGCTCAGGATTCTTTATGTACCAGAACATAAACATGACTCCTGTGGGTTTTTATTAGATCTGCTTCAGTTACACCAAATAACCCCATTCTATTGTTTTTATAATGAGTTCCTGGTGTTTTACTGGGTGCACTGAACCAAATCTTCCCTCAGTTTGGCTGCAGACATCTGTGTTTTCAGCACTTTCTAAATCAATCCTATTTGCTCTTTTGCATGGTTTGTCCCAGAGACCAATACTCCATGTAATTTGTTTCCCACAATGCCTCTAAAAATTGCTTTCATTTAAGAACTTCTAGAGAGGAAAATCTCTTTAAATGTTTCTTTTGGCCTGCAGCATCTAGGAGCTAAAGCGGCTCCTGCAGCATCTAGGAGCTAAAGCAGCTTCTCCAGCATCTAGGAGCCAAAGTAGCTCCTGCAGCATCTAGGAGATAAAGCAGCTCCTGCAGCATCTAGGAGCCAAAGTAGCTCCTGCAGCATCTAGGAGCCAAAGTAGCTCCTGCAGCATCTAGGAGCCAAAGCAGCTTCTCCAGCATCTAGGAGCCAAAGTAGCTCCTGCAGCATCTAGGAGCTAAAGTAGCTCCTGCAGCATCTAGGAGCCAAAGTAGCTCCTGCAGCATCTAGGAGCTAAAGTATCTCCTGCAGCATCTAGGAGCTAAAGTAGCTCCTGCAGCATCTAGGAGCCAAAGTAGCTCCTGCAGCATCTAGGAGATAAAGTGGCTCCTGCAGCATCTAGGAGCTAAAGTATCTCCTGCAGCATCTAGGAGCTAAAGTAGCTCCTGCAGCATCTAGGAGCCAAAGTAGCTCCTGCAGCATCTAGGAGATAAAGTAGCTCCTGCAGCATCTAGGAGCCAAAGTAGCTCCTGCAGCATCTAGGAGCTAAAGCGGCTCCTGCAGCATCTAGGAGCTAAAGCGGCTCCTGCAGCATCTAGGAGCTAAAGCGGCTCCTGCAGCATCTAGGAGCCAAAGTAGCTCCTGCAGCATCTAGGAGCCAAAGTAGCTCCTGCAGCATCTAGGAGATAAAGTAGCTCCTGCAGCATCTAGGAGCCAAAGTAGCTCCTGCAGCATCTAGGAGCTAAAGCGGCTCCTGCAGCATCTAGGAGCCAAAGTAGCTTCTGCAGCATCTAGGAGCTAAAGTATCTCCTGCAGCATCTAGGAGATAAAGTAGCTCCTGCAGCATCTAGGAGCCAAAGTAGCTCCTGCAGCATCTAGAAGCTAAAGCGGCTCCTGCAGCATCTAGGAGCTAAAGCGGCTCCTGCAGCATCTAGGAGCTAAAGCGGCTCCTGCAGCATCTAGGAGCCAAAGTAGCTCCTGCAGCATCTAGGAGCCAAAGTAGCTCCTGCAGCATCTAGGAGCTAAAGCAGCTCCTGCAGCATCTAGGAGCTAAAGCAGCTCCTGCAGCATCTAGGAGCTAAAGCAGCTCCTGCAGCATCTAGGAGCCAAAGCAGCTCCTGCAGCATCTAGGAGCCAAAGTAGCTCCTGCAGCATCTAGGAGCCAAAGTAGCTCCTGCAGCATCTAGGAGCTAAAGCAGCTCCTGCAGCATCTAGGAGCTAAAGCAGCTCCTGCAGCATCTAGGAGCTAAAGCAGCTCCTGCAGCATCTAGGAGCCAAAGCAGCTCCTGCAGCATCTAGGAGCCAAAGTAGCTCCTGCAGCATCTAGGAGCCAAAGTAGCTCCTGCAGCATCTAGGAGCTAAAGCAGCTCCTGCAGCATCTAGGAGCTAAAGCAGCTCCTGCAGCATCTAGGAGCTAAAGCAGCTCCTGCAGCATCTAGGAGCTAAAGCAGCTCCTGCAGCATCTAGGAGCCAAAGTAGCTCCTGCAGCATCTAGGAACTAAAGCTGCTTCTCCAGCATCTAGGAGCTAAAGTAGCTCCTGCAGCATCTAGGAGCTAAAGCGGCTCCTGCAGCATCTAGGAGCTAAAGTAGCTCTTGCAGCATCTAGGAGCCAAAGTAGCTCCTGCAGCATCTAGGAGCTAAAGTAGCTCTTGCAGCATCTAGGAACTAAAGCTGCTTCTCCAGCATCTAGGAGCTAAAGTAGCTCCTGCAGCATCTAGGAGCTAAAGCGGCTCCTGCAGCATCTAGGAGCTAAAGTAGCTCCTGCAGCATCTAGGAGCTAAAGTAGCTCTTGCAGCATCTAGGAGCCAAAGTAGCTCCTGTAGCATCTAGGAGCTAAAGCGGCTCCTGCAGCATCTAGGAGCTAAAGTGGCTCCTGCAGCATCTAGGAGCTAAAGTGGCTCCTGCAGCATCTAGGAGCTAAAGTGGCTCCTGCAGCATCTAGGAGCCAAAGTAGCTCCTGCAGCATCTAGGAGATAAAGCGGCTCCTGCAGCATCTAGGAGCCAAAGTGAAAGAGAGAAGATCCAGTTATTCCCAGACATCTGTGTTTTCATGTCCCCATGTCCTCCAGCAGTCTAAGCCTATAGCAGCATTAGTGTAGAGATGGCTGAGGCTAACCCTCTTTCAAACCATCTATCCTCTCTGTCCAAAATATGAACCCTCTGGTCTTCAGAGATGAGTCCTGTGTTCTAGAGGTCCAGCTGGCTCTACATGCTGCTGCGTGTTTGGTCTCTCCAAAGCTGAGGCTGTACAGTCCTCACTGCACCGATTACATAAAAACGCTGCTCAGCTTAGGTTTGCCTGTTCTAATTCTGATCCTGGGTTTAAATTTCAACGACATGTTGAATTTCTCAGGAATTCCTGACAAATATGGAATTACAGCGTTTTCTCCTCTGTGTTTCCAGCAGAGTTTGCTTTCGGCGGCTGATCAGTTTGGATGAACACGTACAACTCATTAGAAAACTGATTCACTGCTTTAAGTTTTTCTTTATCATCATTAATCATTTTCTGAGGTAGATATTTTAAAGTATTATAATAATAAAGTTGTGGATTATTTTCAGCAACTCTGTAGCATCACTGTCTCACATCAGAGGGTTGACTTTGAAAGTTTTACATGGTGGTAATTATTTAACTATTTTAAATGTGTGTTCATTTAACTCTGTAGAGTTTGGATCTTTATAAAAGGTGTTTAAATCATTTCTTTTCACTGTTCACTGTGTGACTGAGCTGGGAACCAGCAGCAGGGGTTTAGAGTCCGGCTTCAGTACAGCTTTAATGTTTAATTTAATGAATAAATTCTTCACCTGCAGACTGTAAATAGCACCAGCTCACTGTCACTTCATGGCCCTTTAATGGTAAACTGGGAGGAGAATACATCATTATTTTTTAAATCAAATTCAGTCCAGATTATTTGGAAATGAGTCCAGTTCATTCCATCATGCAGTGAGATTCAGATACGGTTCAATTCAGCTCAGTTTGACCCGAATTATGATTCAACTGGAGAAAAGGTTGAGCAGAAAGAATCTAATCATCCTAATTTATTTAAATGTTTAATTATTTATTGTATCTACAAAAAATGTTTCTTCTGTACAATCCTGAGAAATTCTATGGAGGAAATGTTGGAATCAGCCCATCATGCATGGAGGCGCCGCTGTGACCCTGTAGATTCATAATAAAGGGGCTCATGGCGCTAAAGCCGCTTCGTCTGACAGTTCGCTTCAGGTCGGTATCTCAGCATCACTCAGCCTTTTGTTCTGGGCCAGACTCGGCTTTCAGCGCTATCTGCAGCGTCACTGACTGCCGATAAAGCTTTGAGTTGGCTGGTGAGATAAGAGCTGAGTGGCTTTCATGCATTCATGCTCACAAAGCAACTTAAAGCCCAGAGAACCCTGGATCTTTGTAGCAGAGCTTGCAGAGACCAACCTGGCTGTGGTGCAGAGGAGACCACATTAAACACGAAGGGACCGAAATTATACAAGATAAAAACTTTAAATGAAAAAATGAAATATCAGGAAAATCCAAGCTGAACCATCAACAGCTAAACTCATTCAGCAAAACATCAGAAGATCTTCTGATTTAAATTTAAATCTGATTCTTTATAGGGTTAGATAGGAGACTGAATAAAGCAACTGATCCAATCATCCACAGATCGCTGCCACTAGAAGGCCCAGAGGAACTCTGGAGGAGCTGCAGAGATGCACAGCAGGATGATCCGTCACAGGAAGGGAGACCTGGTGAAGGTTTGCCTCGACCAAAGCGGTGAAAACAGCAAAAACATGGCCTGAAGAAACCGCCTATCTGCCATGGAGGGTCAGTCTGTCCCAGGAAATCCTGTCTAAATACGCTGCAGGGAAAGGAACTACAGGGAGGAACTGACTTAGAGATGAAATAAGTGGGTTTGGATTGAATCTTTTTAGTCCCATTTAGTTTGATCTCTGCATTATTAACACCCTGATTAACAGAATGTCTGTAGACTTTAACGCCTGAAGAAAGAAAGACTTCAGATGTAGAAGAGAAAGTCTGAATATTGAGGATGTGAGAGGCTGATGATTATAAGTCGTAAGCTAGTTATGTCCAATCATAGCTGTTTCTGGCTGAGAGTTTAACAAGAAAGAAAAAAATTAATCAATAAGAACAAAGCAAGATGGCACTTCTTAAAAAACAACCTTGCATCCATTTTCAGTCTAGTTCCAAACGTTGTTCGTTTTTAAAGGCAAACCTGAGGCTCTCCATCGATCTGTTTGTCGGCTGCCAAAGCAAGGAGGTTGAAATGAGACGGGATTAAAATGAGGAGCGGAGCAGAGAGACGGGGGGGGGGGTCATAGATGCCTTCAGTTTGTTTTCTACAGTTAATGATAAACAGAAGTGAAACAGACAAACAATCCAGCAGCAGCAGAGCTCGTCTGCATCCGTTTATCAGGGAAACACAGAAGTTACTAAAAGCCGTGTTCTCTGGGTCCCAGGTTCCAGCTGCAGACCATCAGCTGCAAACCTCCAGCTGCAAACCTCCAGCTGCAAACCTCCAGCTAAAGACCTCCAGCTGCAGACCATCAGCTGCAAACCTCCAGCTGCAAACCTCCAGCTGCAAACCTCCAGCTAAAGACCTCCAGCTGCAGACCATCAGCTGCAAACCTCCAGCTGCAAACCTCCAGCTGCAGACCTCCAGCTGCCAACCTCCAGCTAAAGACCTCCAGCTGCAAACCTTCAGCTGCAGACCTCCAGCTGCAGACCTCCAGCTGCAGACCTCCAGCTGCAAACCTCCAGCTGCAGAACTCCAACTGCAGACCATCAGCTGCAAACCTCCAGCTGCAAACCTCCAGCTGCAGACCTCCAGCTGCCAACCTCCAGCTAAAGACCTCCAGCTGCAAACCTCCAGCTGCAGAACTCCAACTGCAGACCTCCAGCTGCAGACCTCCAGCTGCAGACCTCCAGCTGCAGACCTCCAACTGCAAACCTCCAGCTGCAGAACTCCAACTGCAAACCTCCAGCTGCAGACCTCCAACTGCAAACCTCCAGCTGCAAACCTCCAACTGCAAACCTCCAGCTGCAGACCTCCAGCTGCCAACCTCCAGCTGCAAACCTTCAGCTGCAGACCTCCAACTGCAGACCTCCAGCTGCAGACCTCCAACTGCAAACCTCCAGCTGCAGAACTCCAACTGCAGACCATCAGCTGCAAACCTCCAGCTGCAAACCTCCAGCTGCAGAACTCCAACTGCAAACCTCCAGCTGCAGACCTCCAGCTGCAAACCTTCAGCTGCAGACCTCCAGCTGCAGACCTCCAGCTGCAGACCTCCAGCTGCAAACCTCCAGCTGCAGAACTCCAACTGCAAACCTCCAGCTGCAGACCTCCAACTGCAAACCTTCAGCTGCAGACCTCCAGCTGCAGACCTCCAGCTGCAGACCTCCAACTGCAAACCTCCAGCTGCAGAACTCCAACTGCAAACCTCCAGCTGCAGACCTCCAACTGCAAACCTCCAGCTGCAAACCTCCAACTGCAAACCTCCAGCTGCAGACCTCCAGCTGCCAACCTCCAGCTGCAAACCTTCAGCTGCAGACCTCCAACTGCAAACCTCCAGCTGCAAACCTCCAGCTGCAAACCTCCAGCTGCAGACCTCCAGCTGCCAACCTCCAGCTGCAAACCTCCAACTGCAGACCTCCAGCTGCAGACCTCCAGCTGCAGACCTCCAGCTGCCAACCTCCAGCTGCAAACCTCCAGCTGCAGACCTCCAGCTGCCAACCTCCAGCTGCAAACCTCCAGCTGCAAACCTCCAGCTGCAAACCTCCAGCTGCAAACCTCCAGCTGCAGACCTCCAGCTGCAGACCTCCAACTGCAAACCTCCAGCTGCAGACCTCCAGCTGCAGACCTCCAGCTGCCAACCTCCAGCTGCAGACCTCCAGCTGCCAACCTCCAGCTGCAAACCTACAACTGCAAACCTCCAGCTGCAGACCTACAACTGCAAACCCCCAGCTGCAGACCTCCAGCTGCCAACCTCCAGCTGCAAACCTACAACTGCAAACCTCCAGCTGCAGACCTCCAGCTTCCAACCTCCAGCTGCAGACCTCCAACTGCAAACCTCCAGCTGCAGACCTCCAACTGCAAACCTCCAGCTGCAAACCTCCAGCTGCAGACCTCCAACTGCAAACCTCCAGCTGCAGACCTCCAGCTGCCAACCTCCAGCTGCAAACCTACAACTGCGAACCTCCCGCTGCAGACATCCAGCTGCAGACCTCCAGCTGCAAACCTCCAGCTGCAAACCTCCAGCTGCAGACCTCCAACTGCAAACCTCCAGCTGCAGACCTCCAACTGCAAACCTCCAGCTGCAAACCTCCAGCTGCAGACCTCCAACTGCAAACCTCCAGCTGCAGACCTCCAGCTGCAAACCTCCAGCTGCAGACCTCCAACTGCAAACCTCCAGCTGCAGACCTCCAGCTGCCAACCTCCAGCTGCAGACCTCCAACTGCAAACCTCCAGCTGCAGACCTCCAACTGCAAACCTCCAGCTGCAAACCTCCAGCTGCAGACCTCCAACTGCAAACCTCCAGCTGCAGACCTCCAACTGCAAACCTCCAGCTGCAGACCTCCAACTGCAAACCTCCAGCTGCAGACCTCCAGCTGCCAACCTCCAGCTGCAAACCTACAACTGCAAACCTCCCGCTGCAGACATCCAGCTGCAGACCTCCAACTGCAAACCTCCAGCTGCAGACCTCCAGCTGCCAACCTCCAGCTGCAAACCTACAACTGCAAACCTCCCGCTGCAGACATCCAGCTGCAGACCTCCAGCTGCAAACCTCCAGCTGCAAACCTCCAGCTGCAGACCTCCAACTGCAAACCTCCAGCTGCAAACCTCCAGCTGCAGACCTCCAACTGCAAACCTCCAGCTGCAGACCTTCAGCTGCCAACCTCCAGCTGCAAACCTACAACTGCAAACCTCCAGCTGCAGACATCCAACTGCAAACCTCCAGCTGCAGACCTCCAACTGCAAACCTCCAGCTGCAGACCTCCAACTGCAAACCTCCAGCAGCAAACCTCCAGCTGCAGACCTCCAACTGCAAACCTCCAGCTGCAGACCTCCAGCTGCCAACCTCCAGCTGCAAACCTACAACTGCAAACCTCCAGCTGCAGACATCCAGCTGCAGACCTCCAGCTGCAAACCTTTGCTGAGGAGCAGGAGTAGGAGGCTGGAACTCAGAAAAAATAGTTCTGGCTTTGTTGTTCTTGGCAGAAAAGATTGCAGCAATGCCCAAAGACCCCAGCAATACACACAGTCTGCAGCAAGTCACACAGACGTCAGCAATGCCCAAAGACTGCAGGAATGCCCCTAGATTGCAGCAATGTACAGACTGCAGCAATGCCCACAGACTGCAGCAATGCCCACAGAACTTAGCAATGCCCACAGACCAAACATAATCAGATTTCCAAGGTGCTGGAAATGTTTTATCGTCGGCCATGTTAGCCTCCTCACTCCACCTGTTTGTTTTCCTTCTTGTAATTTCTGAGCTCTGCTCCACCTGCAGCTTGATGAGTCACACAGTCAGGTGACCAAGCAGACTGGAATGGAGGGATGCTGTGTCCACAGACTGACCATCAATCAGCCAGGAGGAAGGCTGCTGCTGGGAAATGCATCGCTCCTGGCAGAGTCCTCTATCAGAGGGAAAGGAATCAGCAATCAGCCTGAATGCTGATGCTTCTTCTTCACACAGAGGGGAGATGAGAACTCTGGATCAAATAGCTTCACAACTCAGTAAAACTCAGGAAGTCATTTTTTGTTTTTCACATTTCAAACCAACCTAAAGGATTAGACCTTTAGCTGCAGACCCTCAGATGCAGACCCTCAGCTGCAAACCTCCAGCTACAAACCTTCAGCTGCAAACTTTTAGCTGCAGACCTTCAGCTGCAGATCTTCAGCTGCAGACCTTCAGCTGCAGACCTTCAGCTGCAAAACTTCAGCTGCAGACCTTCAGCTGCAGATCTTCAGCTGCAGACCTTCAGCTGCAGACCCTCAGATGCAGACCTCCAGCTGTAGACCTTCAGCTGCAGACCTTCAGCTGCAAAACTTCAGCTGCAGACCTTCAGCTGCAGATCTTCAGCTGCAGACCTTCAGCTGCAGACCCTCAGATGCAGACCTCCAGCTGTAGACCTTCAGCTGCAGACCTTCAGCTGCAAAACTTCAGCTGCAGACCTTCAGCTGCAGACCCTCAGATGCAGACCTCCAGCTGTAGACCTTCAGCTGCAGACCTTCAGCTGCAAAACTTCAGCTGCAGACCTTCAGCTGCAGATCTTCAGCTGCAGACCTTCAGCTGCAGATCTTCAGCTGCAGACCTTCAGCTGCAGACCCTCAGATGCAGACCTCCAGCTGTAGACCTTCAGCTGCAGACCTTCAGATGCAGACCCTCAGATGCAGACCTTCAGATGCAGACCTTCAGATGCAGACCCTCAGATGCAGACCTTCAGATGCAGACCCTCGGCTGCAGACCTTCAGATGCAGACCTTCAGCTGTAGACCTTCAGATGCAGACCTTCAGCTGTAGACCTTCAGCTGCAGACCTTCAGATGCAGACCTTCAGATGCAGACCTTCAGCTGCAAAACTTCAGCTGCAGACCTTCAGCTGCAGACCCTCAGATGCAGACCTCCAGCTGTAGACCTTCAGCTGCAGACCTTCAGCTGCAAAACTTCAGCTGCAGACCTTCAGCTGCAGATCTTCAGCTGCAGACCTTCAGCTGCAGATCTTCAGCTGCAGACCTTCAGCTGCAGACCCTCAGATGCAGACCTCCAGCTGTAGACCTTCAGCTGCAGACCTTCAGATGCAGACCCTCAGATGCAGACCTTCAGATGCAGACCTTCAGATGCAGACCCTCATATGCAGACCTTCAGATGCAGACCCTCGGCTGCAGACCTTCAGATGCAGACCTTCAGCTGTAGACCTTCAGCTGCAGACCTTCAGATGCAGACCCTCAGATGCAGACCCTCAGATGCAGACCTTCAGATGCAGACCCTCAGATGCAGACCTTCAGATGCAGACCCTCGGCTGCAGACCTTCAGATGCAGACCTTCAGATGCAGACCTTCAGCTGCAAAACTTCAGCTGCAGACCTTCAGCTGCAGACCCTCAGATGCAGACCTCCAGCTGTAGACCTTCAGCTGCAGACCTTCAGCTGCGAAACTTCAGCTGCAGACCTTCAGCTGCAGATCTTCAGCTGCAGACCTTCAGCTGCAGACCCTCAGATGCAGACCCTCAGATGCAGACCCTCAGATGCAGACCCTCAGATGCAGACCCTCAGATGCAGACCCTCAGCTGCAGACCCTCAGATGCAGACCTTCAGATGCAGACCTTCAGCTGCAGACCCTCAGATGCAGACCTCCAGCTGTAGACCTTCAGCTGCAGACCTTCAGCTGCAGACCTTCAGATGCAGACCTTCAGCTGCAGACCCTCAGATGCAGACCTTCAGCTGCAGACCCTCAGATGAGACTGAAGCTGCTCTGATTTAGCCGCTATGGGACAAAACCTCCTTAATGCTGATTCTTGGTCTTTACATTCTCCCGTATTAATGAGTAATAAAAGTGTTGCACTTATAAAGACCATAATATTAATTTTGCTAAAAGACGGCTAGGCTGTAGGTGGAAGTTGGTTCTGATGAGACTCACTGGTTGAACTGAAGGAATCTGTAGAAAACAAAAACCTTTAAACCTGTTAATTAATGGGATGACATCACTCTCTCCTCTAAAATCCGCCACCTCGTCTTTTCATCCCAAATGGACAGACTGGGTCCTGCGTTCCTGTGAAGCTGTTTTCTGAGCAGCGGCTCTGTGTTTCAGACTGAATCAGAGAACAGCTTCCAGAAACAGTCAGTCAGTCACACAGGAGATGGAGGAACAGCAGGTGGTCCTATTACTAATGCCACACTCTCCTTCTCCACAGCAGGACCATCATCTCCCTCGTCTGCTCCCCTCACAGTTACTCTCGTTATACAACTAAACTTTCCGACCGCAGCATGAGATTTACAGAAAGTGTGAAAGACGCAAGTAAAGAGAAAAACATTTATAATTTCTGATTCAGGCTGCAGCCCTCTGAACAAATCACAGTTTACAATGAGAGCATTTAAAAGCCTTGGATTAATTATAAAATAGTCCTGGCCTTCAGCATCCTCATCCTCATCGAGGCTTTTAACTTATTCACTAAAAAGCTTAGAAATCTGTGTCCAACTTCTTTCTTTATATTTTTTTGGCAGCATTTCTTCTAAGCAGGAGATGTAAACGTTCGTTATGAACGATGGTTCCCATATCTGTGAGCACACGTGGAAATGGAAAGTGGTCTGTGCAGACGGCACCTTTCCCACAGCTTGGGGGGGGGGGCGGGGGGGGTTCAACAAAAGGCCGAGACTAATTCACGATCAATTAGTCTGGCCTGGTTTTTCATTTGTAAAACATTTTTCCCTCATTAATGTAAATTCATTTCTAAAGTGGTGATGCTGGCAGCAAAGTCATTGTTAGTTTTCCAGCAGCTGCCTCCAGGTGGCGCCACATCTGTGCCACCTGAAGCCCTGATGTCCTTCTCTGTCACAGCGACCCTCTGCTCGTCCTTCTCCTGGAAAACAGATGTTCTGGCTCCTCGGTCCTCTGCAGGGGAAACAAACGGCGGCTAGTTTTGGAAGTCATTGATTCGGCGCTGAACTCATCTGTCAACCAAAGTGGTCCGTAGTGAAATGAGAGTCCATTTGTCTAACAGCTGTGTCCTAAACCAGCGGCCAGACTGCTGGCAGCTCCACATCCAGCATCCTTCATCCAATAAAGCCTCCTTCCCTCTCTCACAATAACTTTGAACATCCAGGGAGGTTTTAGCATCAAGCTAGGAAATTAAAACTATTATTGGAGTCACTTCAGTTTCTCCTCTGGTGATTAGGGTTAGGATTAGAAGGTTAGGATTAGGAGGTTAAGATTAGGAGGTTAGGATTAGGAGGTTAGGATTAGGAGGTTAGGATTGGGAGGTTAGGGTTAGGAGGTTAGGATTAGGAGGTTAGGGTTAGGATTAGGAGGTTAGGATTAGGAGCTTAGGATAAGGAGCTTAGGATAAGGAGGTTAGGTTTAGGAGGTTAGGGTTAGGATTAGGAGGTTAGGATTAGGAGGTTAGGGTTAGGAGGTTAAGATTAGGAGGTTAGGATTAGGAGGTTAGGATTAGGAGGTTAGGATTGGGAGGTTAGGGTTAGGAGGTTAAGATTAGGAGGTTAGGATTAGGAGGTTAGGATTAGAAGGTTAGGATTAGGAGGTTAAGATTAGGAGGTTAGGATTAGGAGGTTAGGATTAGGAGGTTAGGATTGGGAGGTTAGGGTTAGGAGGTTAGGATTAGGAGGTTAGGGTTAGGATTAGGAGGTTAGGATTAGGAGCTTAGGATAAGGAGCTTAGGATAAGGAGGTTAGGTTTAGGAGGTTAGGGTTAGGATTAGGAGGTTAGGATTGGGAGGTTAGGGTTAGGAGGTTAGGTTTAGGAGGTTAGGGTTAGGATTAGGAGGTTAGGATTAGGAGGTTAGGATTAGGAGGTTAGGATAAGGAGGTTAGGGTTAGGAGGTTAGGTTTAGGAGGTTAGGGTTAGGATTAGGAGGTTAGGATTAGGAGGTTAGGATTAGGAGGTTAGGATTAGGAGGTTAGGGTTATGAGGTTAGGATTAGGAGGTGAGGAGTTTGCTGACAGTCTCCAGCCAACCAGGCTTCTGCCTCCCTCCTCCTCTCTACTCCCCATTTTACGCCCTTTAGTCTTGATGACGTTTTGGAGCTCAGGCCAAAACCTGATTATGATCCAGCAGCACAAACTTCCAGCTAAAGTCACTTCAGTTTTTACTTGGAAGACGTTAATCAGTTTAGTTTAGAAGTTGGTGAAAATTTAACAGCGGCTTCCAAAACATTTAATTTACCGGAACATGAAACCAGGTTAGTTGGCCAGAATATATAACATGGAGAAAGTTTCAGGTCAAAGTGATGGCCGCTCTTCCTCCCAGCATCATCCTCGGAGCTGAGCAGCTAACCAGCCATCATCTAGAGGTACCGAGGATCTCAAACATTCAACTCATTGAGCAGCAGAAACATAAATATTCACAATGACAGACGGAAACCTGGAGCAGGACTGCCCAGACCTCCACAGAGTCTGCAGCCATCGCTGAATAAATAAGAAGATGAAGGAAGGAGGTGAAATCAGGCCTGAAAGCTCTGCTGCCTCTTTGCTCTCATCTCGTCCTCCTGAATTTGCATCATGTCGGGGATCTGGCTGTATTCCTGCAGAGAGGAGTCAGAGGGCTTCACGGCTTCACAGGGCCGACATTTTCCAGATCTGATGCTTCGCTCAGGGAGTCAGGAGGTGTGAGGAGGTCTCGGCTGAGGAGGAGACCCGTCAGTGACAGTGTCAGTCATCCTAATGGACGCCTGCTCTCTGCATCCAGGAAAGCTTTAGGATCTCAGGCTGGAGGAGCTTCACCAAGAAGGCCTTCATTGGTATAATGATGTCTCCCAGAGACCACCTCCAGACCTTCTGACCTGCTGCAGATATTAAAGCTGGAAGCTTGAATTCAAACTGAACATTTTCAGAAAGATTCATGGATCTTTGAGGCGTTTTCTTTGAAGCATGCTTGTAGCGACAGTGGAGAGGAAAAACTCCCTTTGAACAGGAAGAAACCTCCAGCAGAACCAGGCTCAGTGTGAGCGGCCATCTGCTGAGGCCCACTGGGGTTCAAGGAGACAGAAGCAGACATAGAAAAAGAAGCATAGATACAAAAGGCAACTGTCAACCAGCTCCACAGGCGGCCCCGTCCAGGAAACACACAGCCAGGCAGACGAGCTCCGAGCCAGCTCCCATGTCAGAGGATGAAGAGAGCACATCCAGTTAGTCACAGTCAGAGAAACAGGACTAATCTTTTAGTTCTCAGGCTCCTCTCCTGTGGAACCAACTACCAGTTTTAGTCCGTGAGGCAGACACCCTGTCTACTTTTAAGGCTAGGCTTAAAACTTTCCTTTTTGATAAAGCTTCTAGTTAGAGTGGCTCAGGTTATCCTGATCTATTTCTATAGTTCTGCTGCTATAGGCTTAGACTGCTGGAGGACATAGGGAACCCTTTTTCATCATTCTGCTTCATTTTATCTCTATTCTCCCACTCTGCAGAATCTGTTAGTTCAATTTCTAACGTTCTGCTCTCTCTGCTTCTCCTCACCCATGTCTCACCTCCATAAATAAAGTCTGTTTTAAAATCAATCAGCAGTTTGTTTCAGCTTCAACAATGACCACAGATTTTAACCCAGATATTGAAATGTAGCATCATTGGGTCTTTTTATAGGATCAGAATCCAGACGTTATTTATTTAATGACTCAGAAACATGAAGACTTTGCTGAATACAAGAACATCTTCAACAAAAGAACCAGGATTGTGGATGACCTGGAGAAAGATCTAAACCAGAGGAGATCATCTCAGCCTGTAGAGCAGAGCGACGCCTGGAAGCTGCTTAGCAGGTGGCTCATAATAGGTCCTTTGCTTATTCTGTTAAAAGCTGTTATTTATTGAAGTGAGGCGTTTTTACCCTCCTGGGAAAATAGAGTCTAAATAAATAGACGAGCTTGTTTGAGGCTGCAGGCTGCGTCCAGGTGATGCTGTAAGCTCAGACTAGCAGCTTCACTGCTAACGGTTCTATTTCACACCTGTTCCTGTGAGCAGATCCTTTAGCTTCATCACGGCTCTTAACGAGTGTCTGGAATTAAAAATGAAATAAGGCCTAATGAGACACGGACTGGTGAACTATCAAAGTGAACATGAAAGCAACTGTCAAGGAGAAGTGCTTGTAACCAAACCTCCTCTGACAGCCCCCCCCCACCCCCGCAGGTTGTCCAACAGAAAGACTCTGACATTTCACCATCCGCTGCTAAGATTCGTCCCTACGTCTGCTTCAATGGAGCTGCTGCAAAGGAGCTGGAAGCAATTTACCTTCAAATGCAGCCGAGATGCTTTTCTGAAAAAATGAATCAACAGTTTAAGAGAGGCGAGTTTGATTCCTGAGAGCGTTGATCCTTCGGGCCAGAGCGCGTCAATCTCAAAGCAAAACATAATCCTGCTTATTCCAGATGGAATCACTTTTAACGATTCAGCCTGTAGATGTTAAATGATGCGTATTTTCATCCATCAGCTAAAACACTTCCTGTTTTAATCATCACAGCATTTTACAGAGGAAACATGTTTGGATGGTTTGGATTTAAAATTTTAAAAAGAGGTTTAGCGTTTGGTAATATAAACTGCATGACTTTTCTAATGATTTAATAGTCTGATTATTTAACTATTTTAATGCTTCATTAACAGGATAACAGGCGATGTTTGGCTTTAAGAGCTCCAAACAATCAACCAACAGAAAGTCAAGTGTTCCAGCTGATTTAGCCTTCATGTTGAACGCCCCCCCACCCCAACCTCCCCGGACAAAAATGGCAAAGATTATTTGCTTTACTATATTTTGAATTTGAAAATGTTGAATTTATCAGTAATGAAAGTTTGCTTTAAAGATTCAACCAGTATGATGAGAAAACATGAGGAAGGACGCTTCCTGGCTGCAAACGCTGCTGCTTCTTAGTCGTCTTGTTTCCATTCAGCAGCAATATTATAAAACTCTGTGATGTTGAAGATTAAAAATAAAGAAACTGCAGCAGCATATTTATTCAGTGAATAAAATATTCAACTCATCTGAAATATTAAAGGTGGCCATTAAACGCAGTAAGTCGTCCCTCCACTAAACTTTCCCAGCATTGAAGCTATAATTCTGCCTCCATTACAGTGAGCCAGTCCTCTCCTGTTTGCCTCCCAGTTTCTCCAGTTTAATAAACTTTCAGAGATGAATCTTCCTCCTGAGAGTCTCTGCATGGAGGTCAGATCATTCCCTAAAACCACCACGAACATTAGATAAAATAACGAGAATAATAGAAACTGGAACGTTCCTCTGAAGGCCCGTAAAGCTGCTGCAGTTCTTCACATCTAATCTTTGACATTTCTAAGAAGTTTGTGTGAAAAGCAGGAGATGGATGATGGATATAAATCAGCTGAGCCTGAGGAGGACGTCCTGATGTCTGGATCTGATCTCTACTTGCCTTTGTTTTCACTCTGGAACATGGAAATCAATCGGATTCTCCTCGCTGTCACAGAGATCTCTCCTCTGTCTGATGATGGTGAATATTTCTGAGTCAGTTGTAAAACAAAGTGTCATTATTTTAATATTTTTATTGAAACCAAAACATTTATTTCTTCGATTAGAGGAGAAAAATAAAAGGTCTGTGAAAGTGAATAGAAGTGAAGCTGAACCTGCAGCTTGAGGTTTGATCCTCAGGAGAGACTCGCTGTCTGACCCACAGGATCAGCTGAACATGAGCAGACTGCTGCAGAGGAAACGTCTCAGTCTGTCCCTTTAATTGCCTCCAGAAAGTGACCTGAGGTGACCTCTGCTGTAAACTGACTGGAAATAAACTGAACTGAATAAAAGGGAGAAAAACACTGATGCATTGAAAGGGCCTAGTCAAAGTACAGACCTCACACTGATTGCGATGTGTCAGTAAAGATGGAGGTGCAGAAACTGGTTCCAGCCTCTGGTGGAAGCAGACTGGTCAGACTGGGCCATATTCCTGCACAGGAACCCCACTGAGATGGCGAAACAAGATGGCAGCAGATTTAGCTCGGTTAGCATCCACCGACATCGTTCTCTCTAATCAGACCTGTCATCCATCAATGTTCCAGTCGGTTTCAGGTCTTCAGGCTGTGGAGTTTGTTTTACAGATTTCGTGATCCAGATGTTGGTCTGATATTAACCACCATATCTGATCTACTTTCGTAGTTCTAGTGAGGACGCAGGCAGCATATCTGATGATATGAGCCTCAGCATGCCGACACAATCACTTCTGTTCAAATGTCTTTAACCCTTTGCTTCCCCTCCCTGCTGCTCTATCTTTAAGTAATATCAACATTCCCAACAAAAAATAAGAAACCAAGAATGTCAGAAATCGTATCGGATCAATAGTGGAATCAGTCGATGCTCAGAGCTGCAGGATTGATCAAATATCAGCAATAAAAATGATCTGTTTATATCAGCAGTTCTGTTTCCATAGAACCATCTGCTCTTATTATTATATCTGAAACATGTATAGGAGCTGTTTTCCAGTGTTTAGTCCTGTTTCTCTCCTATAGCTCTGGACTCAGCTTCTACTGGGAATAACTCTGACATGAAAACTTAACCATTTCTTTCCCAGACAGAGCCTCCTGTGGAGCTAGCTTAGCGTTAGCTTATTCCTTTGCCTTTAATCTGAAATTAATAAATTTTACACTTTGAACCACTTTCACTAAATAACATTTAGATCACATTCAGCCAGTAGATGTAGATGTTAGTATAATTATCATTAAAGGTGTGTGAGTTTATCCCACCCTGGTATTGGCTGCCTGTTGCGCGTCAGAACCGACGTTTTAATCTAATTAGGAAAGTTCTCCTCTGTCTGGATATACAGTTAGAATCTTCATTCTGTACGCAGTAAAGATTTGGAAATAGAATGAGAGCGGCGTCCTATTTTGATAAGGCTGGATGTCTGATCATCTGATAACGAGGATGACGATGATGATGATGATGATGATGATGATGATGATGATGATGATGATTATGATGATGATGATGATGATGACGATGATGATGATGATCATGATGATGATGATGATGATGATGATGATGATGACGATGATGATGATGTTGGTGATGACGATGATGATGATGATGATGATGATGAGGATGACGATGATGATGACGATGATCATGATGATGCTTTCTGTAACTCTGAGCAATTTCTCAGATCTCAGTGAGATTATAGTTTCTATCAGAATCTGCTGTCATGTCTGCTGGTTATTTAATACATAGAAGTTGTTAAATGTTATTTAAAGAGTTTTTCCTGAGTGATCTATTTTCATAGAAACGAACCGGAGAGATAGAGCATCAGGGTGCAAACAGAGCCAATCTATATGGCATAGAGCAGCTATTTTTAAACAGTAAAACACAAAATGAATAAAACCAGGGGAGGGTTTCTATCCGCCTGTCAGTGTCTATATCAGTGTTTCTGCAAACATGGCCGGCCTGGCGGCCATGTTTGCCAGCGGCGGCTCTGAGCCGCTCTCCATCCACGCATTCAGCTGGATGCTCTGTGGCCTGCATGGCATTTGGAGGTTGGCTAAGCTGCTGCGTCACGCTCACTGGAGCCAGAAAGCACGGGCCACAGTGATACCCCCGCTGAAGGGCAGAATCAATCCTCCACTCGCCTGTGATTGGATGGGAGACACATTTAGTCTCATCCTTCCTTTTCAGGAGTGAAGCTTATTGATGACATCTGCAGACAGTTTATCGCTAAAGCATCAGGTAACAGAATATCAGAGAGAAACTTATTTAGTCCTTCTCTCTCTGCTTGTCATCTAAAGTTATAATGCCATAGAGGTCCCTGCTGTTATTTAAACACCTTCAACATTATTACTAATAGTCTTTAATCTTTAAAGGCAGGAGCTGAGTGTTTGTAACGTTTTAAATACGTCAACATTCAGTCGTTCTTTGTCCTCATTTTGACCCAAACCTAAACATGATGCTGTAGTATTTGATATCATTAATGCTTGGTCCCAGTCTGCTCTGCAAACATTTGGATCATAATTCAGAACTAATGTTTTAATGAAATGTAAATATGATCAATAACACTGAGAGATGAACACATTAATATGTTCTACATAGATTCCCTCATCCTTGCGTCTCCTGCAGGATTAACTGTTTCTGAGAAGATCAGCAGAAAGAAGAAGAAAAAAACTGCATCTGCACCAAAAATAGCAGTTCAGAGATATTAACCAAAAAAACTGAATGAAATGAAAAACTGATCCAGACGCTGCTGTCTGCGTCCTCACTAGAACTATGGAAAGTAGATCAGACAGGGGTCCACCCTGGACAGAGAGGAGGGGTTTACCCCCAACAGGTCTCCAGTCCATGACAGGGCGTCACTCATGTGGAGTGAAAATGTTTATTTTAGGATAAATCACGAGTTCAACGCGATAAAATAACCCACAGCTTTAGTCTGGACTGAAATAGATGTGAAACCCTCATTTGGAGCCATTTACAGAAAAATGTCCCAGCGTTGGTTTCAGCTCATTTCCATCACAGTTCTAGAGATGAATTGTCTTCATGGACTCTGAGATGGAACCCTGATATCAGGTTCAACTGATGTTTTACACTTTATTCAAAAATAATTCCCTTATCAGAGGCTCTACATAATAATCTAGTTTCACTTTGAACCTGGACAAAACCTCTGAAAGTTCAGGTTTAAGAACAGCTGATGTGGGAAACAAAAGAAGCATTTAAGGGGAAACGTTGTGCTGGTTGCCATGACAACCATTATTTCATTAAAGGCGATGCTTTAGTTAAATAATAACTGCTAATCTGAGATCAAATGTTTACAGATTAATAAGACATTATTGAGACGAGTCCCAGTCATGACTGCGTGTGTTTCTGGGGGGGGGGGGGGGGGGGGGTCTCTTTGATGCGCTGCTATAGATCATAGAGCATAGATTGGTAAATGTAGAAGCCTGAATCTAAAAGGTCTAGAATCCATCAGAGAAGCAGAAATATTTAAAGAAAAAGCTTCTATTAAAGTGAACAGAATAGAAAACTGTGGATTTAAAAATGCTGCTAAAACGTTCAAACTACCAAGATGTGAAAACGAGAAGAGTTTTAGAAATAGAAGAGTAGTATGTTTAGATAATAACATTACTTACACAAAGAAAAAGATCTATTTAAACAGTTTTATCATCGTTTTTCATGTCAGCGTATTCCAGAGAATCCTTCAAACTGATTCTGTTTCTCAGCAACAAGCAGGGAAATGCAGAAAGGAAGCAGTGGGAGACGGTGGAGCGGCTCAAGGAGGAAAATAGAAAGATGATGGGCGGTGTGTGGGGGGGGCACAGCAGGAGAGCAGGAGGACAGGATGCTGCTGAGATTATTAAAAGGCCATCAGGGAAGTGAAAACCTTTACTGACCTTTCTTAGCCTTTTCTGACGCCCATCATCTTCTAGAAAACAGTGTTTATATGCAGGATAAACCGCAGGACGCCTAATGACCCTGTGCTGCCGTGGAAACAATGAAATGCAGAAGAATTACGGCAGAGGAATGCATTTAGAAAGATACTTCAGATCTGATGGAAACAGCGCAGGACATTAGTTCCAGGAGAAGGTGATGAAGGAGAGCAGAGATCAGAAGAGTTTCTTTAATCATCATCACGCTCGGCTGACAGTCAGAACAGGTCCTTAAAGACTCGGCCAGGCAGCCAAAGCAGGAAGCCCATCTGCTGCTCGCGTCCCTCAACTATGAGGCTCTAATCTGAATAAATGGGCCTGCTGCTCCACTCACACTTATAATGGCTTTGCTCATCACAAGCAGCGAAGGGGGGGATGAAGATGAAGAGCGGGGAAACGGGGACGACAAACGGAGAGAGGAAGATGTATGGAGGGAGTTTACCTTCAAAGTTGATCTAAGTAACTTCTGGCTGAGTTTGGTTGGAAACTTCAAACCGTGTTTCATCCATCAGTCTAACTCTGAACAGGTTCTGCATCTCTAAGCAAACTCACAACATCTTCCACTGAATCCTGCGACGTCTGATTAACCGATTAAATACGCTGAAATTCAGGAGTTAAAAAGCTGATTTTCACCAGAAGAGAAATAAGAACGCAGAGCAGCAGGGAGGAGGAGGAAGCAGATCGATAACACTGTGTGATTAAGTCCTAGAGAGGAGTTTCAGCTTTTACAATGCATGCTCCAACAAAGTGAATTTGCCCTCTGAAGGGACAATTAGGTTTCAAATGGAAAACCAATAAAGGCTGGATGCTGATAAGGAATCTTTGCACAGACAGAGAAACAAAGCAAAGCTGCAGGTTTCATAGAACAGGCCCTGCAGACTGCGAACACCTGATTCTCAAATGTCTGGGAATATTTTTAAAATACACGAGAAGCATAGAATTAAAAATAGATGCTGGGTGTCAGAGACATCAACAGATGCAGATATGAACTTAGAAGCAGATCAGGATGAAACAGCAGAGCTGGACTTATCCACATGCATGATGCAGGGTTGGTACCTAAACATTTAGTGGGCGGAGCCAGATTACATCATGCGCTGCAGCAGAGCAGCAGCTGAAGGTCAAACTGACAGTTTGGTTCCTCATCTGGAAACCTTCTGTCCCAAAAACCAGTGGAAATTAGTGGAAAACGATTGCTGAAGAACGCCGCCTCCCTGCCAACCACCTCACCTCTATCTACCTGCTCTAGCTCAATCACACACCTAACTGGATGATTTCATGAGGACAAAAGTTTCTCTCTTGGTTTTCATCTATGAAAACCCAAAGTTTAGAGCCTTCAGATCAGCAGCTCCCACGCTGGAACATCATCAACCATGAGCTAGGTAACCCTGGAGCATGAGGAAGGTTTATCGTTAACAAGCTGAAACCGATCAGATAGATCAGATTTAAACCAGTCTAAAGCTGTTCCTTTAATTCCAACAAAATATTCAAGTCTTTCTAAAAGAATATTCTGATCAACTGTATCAAATGCAGCACTGAGATCCAACAGGACGAGCACAGATACAAGTCCATTATCTGAGGCCATGAGAATATCATTAGTGACTTTCACCAGAGCTGTTTCAGTGCTATGATGAGCTCTAAAGCCAGACTGAAACTCTTCATTATAGTGGAAGTGATCGCAAACTTTGAAGACTTTAAAACATAGATTAATCACATCTAGAATGGAGGAGGAGATCAAAGGGAATACCTCCTTCAATAACCTGGTTGGAACTGGATCTAACATCCAGTTGAAGGCTTAGATGAAGACAATAGTTTTGCTAACATCTTTAAGCTTTCTATTACTGAGAAGAGATCAACTGGAACAAACAATTTAAAAAACACTTTATAGGGTTTATGTTTAAATTACTATGAGACATGACAACAGATTTTGACAGAAATTGTAATTGCTATCTCTATAGTTCTGCTGCTATAGGCCTAGACTGCTGGAGGACATAGGGACCCCTTTTTCATCATTCTGCTTCATTCTATCTCTATTCTCCCACTCTGCAGAATCTGTTAGTTCAATCTCTAACGTTCTGCTCTCTCTGCTTTTTCTCATAGTAGCTTCATCTGGTCTGTTCCTGTTTGGCTGTGACTCCATCCTGGAGAGAAATATCAGCTGTGCTGCTGCCATCAACACCTTTGTTTCTAGATGTTGGAGCTTGGCCTGTTTTCCAGTGTAGTCCTGTTTCTCTGACTGTGACTAACTGGATGTGCTCTCTTCATCCTCTGACATGGGAGCTGGCTCGGAGCTCGTCTGCCTGGCTGTGTGTTTCCTGGACGGGGCCGCCTGTGGAGCTGGTTGACAGTTGCCTTTTGTATCTATGCTTCTTTTTCTATGTCTGCTTCTGTCTCCTTGAACCCCAGTGGGCCTCAGCAGATGGCCGCTCACACTGAGCCTGGTTCTGCTGGAGGTTTCTTCCTGTTCAAAGGGAGTTTTTCCTCTCCACTGTCGCTACCAGCATGCTTAGTGTGAGGGATGATCTGGTTGAATTATCTCTATAAAGTGACCTGAGATGACATGATGTGAATTGGAGCTATAGAAATAAACTGAATAGAACTGAACTTATGTCTTATTGTAAACCATTGGTTGGTTTTTAGTCACTTATTTTATGAACATTGTTTGAAATATTAGCAAACTGGCGTTTATATAATTTCAAACAATAGAAACTGATTGATGTGGAAAACATTATCTATGAAAGTTAGAATGTTTTCCTTCCTGATAGATTATTAGCAGCTTATTGATCACTTCAGCATTAATTCACATAATTAGCTGGAAGAGCAGGTTTAAAACATCTGATAGGATTTTTCTCAGAAAGCTTTAAAACACCTCATCTAAGCGGAATGACCTGGAAAAAAGCCCTAACCCTGACCTTTGACCTTTTAACATCCCACCTTAGGTTCTGGAATAGATATGGATGAACAGACTGGACACGACCTTAACCCATTTCCTGCAGAAATCCACAATTTAGATTAAACTCAATTCATACCTTAGATCTAAACTGGTTTTAAAAAAACAAAAAACAAAAATCGAGGTAAGGAGAAATAAAATCTATAAACGGTTTGATAGTGAAATAAAAAAAAATGTCCTCACTCTGATACCTAGACAGGAACACAGAAACACACACTCTGATGTTACTGGGAATAGTTGCTAAGCGCTGCAGCGGGAACACAGCGCAGCGCGGCGCCGCCGCACTAGACATGGAAAACATCCATTTTTCCACTTAAGAAATGATTCTCTATAGAATCATCTAGATCAGCTTTAAAGCGAGTACTTCAGGTCCGTTTAACTTTCAAGGAAACCAGAAACACGTCCATAAACACAGCACGGCGCTGCAGGGCTGATTAAACCTTCGCCACATTTGAGACTTGATCAGTTTTTGGATCATTATTCTTTGAAACTTTTTTTCAGAAATGATGCAAAAATAAAAGGAAAGTTATTCTGAAAACGATCAGAAGGACACATTTAATTACACTAAAATATTAATGATGTAAATCTGACAATCAATCAATCAATCAATGTTCCACTAACCTGATCCACCTTCATCTCCAGTTCAACTAACCAGTCTGACCCAAACCAGCTGACAAACCACAGAAGAAGAATCAACTTCTTCAAACTTCTACATCTGCATCCATTACAGACTGAAACAGTTTTAGCTCCAAGCAGAAATTGATTATCGATTTAAAAACGATGATCTATCCTTCAGTTTTCTGCTGAACAGGAACTTTAGGGATCTATAAAAATAGCCTCGCTGTCCAGGATGGCAGACAGTTTCACTGAAGCTTCGCTCAGACGCTGGTCTCCATGCTGGTCCTGCAGGATCAGAGGTTCCTTCAAAGCTCTCATCTGATTGGCCGACAGACGTGAGACCTCATCCTTTGTCAAATCAGTCCAGGCTCCAGCTAAACCATCAAAAATTAAGATTTTAATCAAATTTTTTTCTGATCTACTAAATAAAAGCTTTAAGTCTGCAGAGAAGCATCATTTGCTGGTAAAACAGCAGAACATAAAAAACGGCGAGATAAGATAAACGGTTCGGCTCCTTCGCTTTGCGATGATGCAGAATCTACATGCAGGCGGGTCATAGAGCGTTTATCAGCACTGATAGCCGCCGGCTCGTTACATAGAAGGTGCAGACTGCATTATGTTCTCACAGCAAAAACACAATAATGGTTGTTAAACTGTTTGAGCCTCAGAGAAAATGTGGGGATCATTAAGGGGAGAGAAACAGAGCTGCAACAAAGCTCAGAGTAATAACAGCT